>NC_056741.1:1935448855-1935543855 GCF_019279795.1 Protopterus annectens
AAAAGTCAACACATTCTAGCTAGGCTTATAAATGCCTTCGGGCAGGTAGCCTAGTACCTACCTATGAACCTATGAACCTATTTCTATTGGCTGCTTTACTAAAAAATGAAATCAAAATCTAAACAACAATATTTGAAGTTCTGAATATTATAATAAAGGTGTTAAAAAAAAGAAAGCAGTGGTGTGTGCATTGCATCTAATCCAGAATTGGGGCATGCTGGCCGATGGTGCATGCATTGCATCTAATCCAGAAGTGGGATGTGCAGGCTGATGGCTCATGCATTGCATCTAATCCAGAAGTGGGACATGCAGGCTGATCGTGCATGCATTGCATCTAGTCCAGAAGTGGGACATGCAAACTAATCCAGAAGTGGGACATGCAGGCTGATGGCGCATGTAATGCATCTAATCCATTACTGGGGTATGCAGGCTGATGGTGCATGTATTGCATCTAATCCATTGCTGGGGCATGCAGGCTGATGGTGCATGCATTGTGTCTATCCAAAACTGGGGTATGCAGGCTGATGATGCATGCATTGCATCTAATCCAGAAGTGGAGCATGTAAGCTGATGGTGCATGCATTTCATCTAAGCCAGAGTTCAGTTGTGCAGACTGATGGTTCATGCATTGCACTCTGACATGCACAATGCCAGCCATAGCATTCTGTAGCATCATAAAAAAAGTCTTGGATTGTCTAGGCAAGATGATGTTGTCATGGCTGCTAACTCTTGCCCACTATGATGTAGGGTGGGGAAATGGAAGGGGAGGGAATTTGCCTGGGTGGTTAGATAGGTATGAAGGCCAGTGGGAGCTGAGACAAAAAATGTAGAGTAGAATGCTTTAGTTTGGGAAATTGATGGAAAGCATAAATGATTGTAGGGGTGACCACAAATAGATCAGTTTAAGGAAATGATCTAACTCAGTACTAAAATTCTTCCTGCACTATACTTTGTAAAAGTTTAGTAGGACACTGAAGTTCAGGGGTTGGATGACAGTGGTGCAAGAATAAGAGAGGGTTGTTGTGCAGGGGATGGTGCAACACCCAGGTAGCCTCAAGCCATATATCTCCTTTCAGCATCTTTACACTATTTATCAGGACAGGAGCTACAGTAGTTGGATGTGCATAGCATTGCTTCTGACACTTCTGGTTTGTATCCAGTGCTAGAGCACAATATGTTTTTGACATGCCTTTAACTTATTCTGCTGTCTCTCGACTACTAGCACCCTCATTTCTTGTCTTCCAGCCACGCCCTGGTAACTGCAGCTTGTAATGCAGATAAGATAAGACTGAGCTGTTCTAATTTTTAAACCCTCTGTCATACAATACTAAATTACCAAGCACTAGTGACATATATTGTTTTTCCTTTAAAATTACTTATGTATTTCGCCATCTAAGAGATGAAAGATTAATACTTCACTGTTTTCCACTTGCAAGACCCCCATGTTAAGATTAAAACAAAGAACAATGTTTGTGTTCTCAATGTGATTTTTCTTTTCTTCTCATTGTATACTTGTTACCTAGTTTTACATGCATATTCTTAAAATCTTTATTTCTTACTTTGACTTGACTACTGAAAAAAAGCCTTTATTTTAATCCTTTCACAGAGAACAATCATGTTTATATAGGCAGTAGACTTGTATACCCTTCCCAACACAAGTTTAAGCAGTATAGTTACAATTTAACTTCACTCTCTGCGCTTTTCCCTCTACTCCCAAATATTGCCCTCCAACACTTAAACATGTGCAGGCGTACACTGTGATAGTCAGCCTTTTCAGCTACCCATGGCAGTCTATATTTTATCTTTACTAATGCACACACTATGACAGTTAATTGTTGTACTTATCTTTGAGATCCATATACACACACACACACACACACACACACACACAAACACAAACTCTTTCTCTCTATCTCTCTCTCTCTCAGAGCTCATGTTTGCCATACATACTGCTGATTCAGTGCAAAGAAGTTAATAAATTGTGTATGCTCCAAGTTTAACTTGCGTGATGTGTAGCATGGTCAGCATAAAGAGTATTTATTTCTCCTGTCAATAATGCAGCAGCTGCTAGCAGAACACTATGACACCACCTAGTAGAGTATGTGGCAAATAGCTTATATGTATAGATAGATGTTTGTGTGGGGGGTGTAAAAAATAAACATATGCATCTGTGTTTTTTATGGGCTCCTATATATAATTAGTGTGTGTGTGTGTGTGTGTGTGTGTGTGTGTGTGTGTGTGTGTGTGTGTGTGTGTCTGTGTGCGCGTGCGCATGTGTGCGCGTGTGTGTGTGCGTGTGCGTGTGTGTGTGCGTGTGTGTCTGGGCGTGTGTGTGCGTGTGTGTGTGTGTACATTTGTTTATTTATACTTCTCACATTCTGTCTGGAGTCTGCATGTCTTCCCTGTGTTCGTGTAGGTTTCCGGTTTCCTTCCTCATTACAAAGACATGCACCTGGAGCATTTCTCCCTGGGCCTCTGCTGAAAATTGGCTTCATTCCAAGTCAGACTTTCCCAGTAAACAAATGTTAAATTAAAAATAAAAATAAATAACTAAACCTTCTTTATTTATACTTCTCACAGATTAGGTGGACAAATACCACTACAACTGCATTCCTGTACTCTGCCTTTACCTACCTTCTACCAGCTCACTTCCTATTCTTTCATTCCTTTTCCATCCACGTAAGAACTAATGACTGTAGTGCATTCTATAATTTCTGAAGGCAGCATGTTAAGCCCTTTGATACATTAACACCTATGTGGTATGGAATGTCACACTTCTAGCATATCTTGCATTCCAGAACATTTTCTGAAAAATAAGCTTAAAAAGCATAACAAAAACAGATGTAAATATTTTGTGAACAATAAAAACTATTAAACTGTACAAACAGTAGTGCAATCATTAAGAAGTATTCTTTATAGTGACAATAGTCAGAGCATTCATAATTTTTTCCATAAATACTGTAATATATTGATATAATGCACACAACCCCCCAAATTATATTTTTTCTAAACTTTTGCAAACAGATTTTCTTATCTTGAAAACAATACATGGACATAAATGTTAGAACATTTTTTTATTAAACGGGCATATGCTTTCACATAACTACAAAAAATCCTATATATGTTTATTGAGATATTTACAGAAATATGAAAAAATGTGTTTAATTGTATGGTTAGCAATGCAAATAATACTGGATATCTCTCAAGCTGTGCAACTTACAGTGCAAATATTAAAGACAGTTTTCTTCTGCAACATCTAAGGTTTCACCTAATGTCATGCAACTGTTTGTAGTCACTTGGTTACAGAAGTATTAAGTACATATGGAAATGTTGCTTATTTTCATAATTACTAAAAACAACTAGCACAGCGGTGGTGGTGCTGCGGTAGCGTTGTCGCCTCACAGTAATACGTTGTCCTGTTTGATTCTCAGCTAGACCGTCTTCTCTGTGGAGACATGCGTGAATGGGTGTACCTTCATTGAAGGTTGTGCGTCAGGGCCGGCAACTCGGCACGTAAAAATCTACTGCCAATCGCTGTGGCGACCCCTAACCAGGAAAAGCCGAAAGACACAAGCAGACACAAACAAACTAAAAACAACTAGCAATATTTTCAGTATAGTGTGATATAAACCAACATTTTCAGTGAATTGTCCTTTTTCCTACATTGGTGTTTCACACCATATACCTCAATAAAATGTAGGTCTCCTAGTTATGAACATAAATATGAAAATATGAATAAGTGGCAGACATTGATATCCTAGATTAACAATCTTAGTGTCATTTTGTTAAAAATTCCTTGCCCTTCCCATTGCTGCTTATTATTAGCTGGTAAGTCACGTAGTTAAAGAAGACAGACCCAAAAATGTTCTGGATGCCATAAGGAGGTATGGGTGTGAAATGGAAGTGTACATCAAAGCTATTTTCCACTGATACACTTCTTTCTTATGACCTCTGCACTTCCACCATTCCTTTCTTTTGGGATTTTGAATGTGTGTGTGAATTATGTCTTTTTCTTTATATCTCCAGGTTAAGGCTGTTCAGCACATTAAGTGCATTTCTTCTCATTTCTAATCTCTCATTTTACTCACCTTTGATCCCTTGAAGCCAGAAAGAGGAGTGCACTTCAACAGCAAGCAAGTTCTGAAGATTTTGTGCCCTAACCACTGATTTTTTTTGGTTTCTGTCCTTGAGTCCCTCAGTGTTAAAGGTGCTTGGAAGGTGCCATAAGGCATAGTTGTCATATCTTTGGCAGGATATAACCCATGCAGCTTAGGCTACTGCAACAGTATATATCCATAGCTGGGAGGTAAGAAATGACCAGATAACTGCTATCCTGCAGAGGGCTGGATTTTATTATTTTTTAACTACCCTTCTCCCTTGGATGGGACTTTCTGCTCAAACGTGCTGATCATACAGTATTTGTCCCTTAACACCTCTATACATTTATGACCTGCTTGCATACATGCACCTTCAGGACCTAATTGAGAACAGGATGTTTCATATCTTCCTGTCTTACTCATGCTTCATAGAAATGTTCTGGAAGGCTTGCATAACTGAATGATATTAATCCTGACTGTCCCTTCCTGGTGGCTATGGTTAGTTAGATGGGGCTACCAGTAAATGACTTTCATCATCTCTGATGGTGCAGAATGTTGTGCCTTGCTTATTGATATGAATATCTAGGCTGTACTGTAACTTACCTTTCTAACTTCTTGTTTGTTTTAGCATCACTTTTAAGGTGTTGTGATAACTTAACTTGCCTGTCATTATCCAAGACTAGTCTGTTTAAAAGTACTGGTGAGACCCTGTTGCCAGACTAGAACTCTCTGCACTTCCAATACAGGGCTGCTGAAGCTTATAATGATCTGCTTAACATATGTGGGTCTTCAAGTACTGTTCATTACCACTATTTACTGTGCTTTGATGGTTATAGAATTTCTCCACTTTTATGGCCTTTACATTGTTGTTAAATTGTATTTTTTTCTCAAAATTTTTATTTTTCTATTGGATATTAACAATCAAAATATTTCAAAGCATACAATATATACTGAATAAACAACTATTTACACTATATACAGTCATCCATGACAAACATTAGCTTCATCAATGAAAACTATCAATATTTATCTAATAAGTTTTGCAGTTTCTGCCAAACTATTCTTTTATATGTTACATTAGATGTAATTCTTCTGATATGGTTATGGGCCCTTTTGGGGGTGAGAGGGGGGTGAAGTTTGCACTGAATCTGTCTGCCAGGATGTTGGCGATATTGGTCGGTTCAGTGTATTTTGTGTCATTCTGCACTAAGTCCGAGCAGATCTGAGAATTGCCACTTAGATTCCTGACATAGCTAAAGAATGCCTTGTGGTTATCTTTGGAGTCCTTGGCAATTTTTCTTTTGAAGCTAGCTTTGGATGATTTTATGAGGGATCGTAGTTTCTTGCTGATACTGATCAGGGATGTCTTACCTTCTTCGGATTTTACTCTTTTCTGTGCTAGTTTCCTTCATCTGTTATATAGCTTGTTTATGGCAGGGGTCCACCAGACTGGTTTCCTTTTCTTGGAAGAGTGAGTCTTGGTTTTGCTTGGGTTAGCACAATACATGCATTCTTGTAGGTGCCCGTAGAGTGCATTAGTAAAGGATTTTGCAGCTTGGGCAGCATTAAGCTTTAGCATGGGGGCTTTGAAACTTTCCACCTCAGTCTTAAGTAATGTGGGGTTTGCTTTTGAAAAGTGTTTCATGGTGGTTTCTTTGACAGGGGGTGGGGGCGGAATGTGGATATCCAGAGTGATTAGTTTATGGTCAGATCTAGCCAGCGAGGGGTTGACCTCTGGTGTGGAACACCAGTCATCCATGCTGGTGATGACCAGGTCCAATATGTTGTCACCTCTGGTGGGGGTGTTGACCAGTTGATCCAGGGCGTTTGAGTTTATAAATTCTAGGAAATGTTGGGCAAGGGAGTTAGTACTTGAGTAGTTGTCCCAGTTAATGTTTGAGTAATTGAAATCACCCAATATCAGGGTGTTTGGTAGGACCTGTATGTTTCCCAGTCCTGGGACATGGTGGATGATCTGTAGCAAGTTACAATTTGAATTGCTGTTTTGCCCGTTGTTAGTTGCACGTGGATGATCTCTGAAGCATTGTGCTATGCCACTAACATGGAGGTGTGGGTATCCTTGATGAATATGGATACGCCACTGCCTTTTGTATTTCGGTCTGAGTTTTGAGGCCAAAATGTATAGTATGAGTTGTAGCCTGGTAGTGCTGGGGTTCTCTCTGGAGCCTTAAACCAGGTTTCTGTTGCTGCACATATATCGATTTCCTCCATACTGAGGAGTGCCTCGAGTGCGTGCATTTTGAGGTTTAGACTTCTGGCATTGAGCAGCATTACCCTCAGATTTTTGTTACTTGTGCTATTTATGGTGGTGAGTTTGTCTTTTGAGCCTTGCCTAAAAAAAGCACTACGGGGGTGGCAAGAGCCTTGGCCAGTATTTGAAAGCCTAAGGGGGACAGGTACAAGCCGTCTCCAGTGAAGCAGCATGGCTTGTCGAGCACGTCACCCAGGCTGACAGACACTGGATCCCCTTTGAATGACACCAGAAGCTTAGCCAATTGTTGAAACTGATAATTTGTTCTTTATACCGTGGTATCATTCTTGGTGAGGGCAGGATGCTACTCAGGGTCAGGGTCATACCAGCCTGGGCTAAGTGATCAGAGAGCTCTTCCATGTCTGTTTTCATGTAGTTCGGGAAGTACAGCTCAGGTCATGCACACCAAAATAGACAATGACAGAGCCATATTTGTATTTGTTCTGGAGTGACCTGAGGGCTTGTGTTATGTGACGGATCCCAGCACCTGACAGGCAGCTAACAGTAAACTTCTCCTTGTTCAGCCTAGTGAGTGGGACATCAGTGTGCCTGACTATAGAGTCACCTATTATAGTGTGTTGGGTATGTTATTTTGCCTTAAAGCCTGTGATTGCGTGGCACACTGGTTTTGTGAAGTATGTGTTTCATGGTTTGTGTTGGGGGGTGGAGGTTGCTTGGGAGTCTGTTTTGGTGGTCTCTTTTGCTTTTGCAGATTTTTATTTATAGCCTCTGAGTATGTTTTTGTGTATTTATGTGTGTTTTTTACCGGTGCTGGTTTCATAAGTCTATGTGAGACTGGTGGTGTGATGCAAGTAGTTCCCTTCTCCTCTTGACTGTCTGGTCCAGTCTTGGGTTGAGAGAGCTTAACCTCCAGTTTGACTGTATAATTGCATCTCTTGCATGTATTAGTGTTTGCTGGTAGGAGGAGAGGGTTGTCTGTGTACATGAGGCAGTTGTAACACTACCTCAAAATGCCCAGATTCACCAGTTCAACCAGAGAGTACAACTGAAACTGCCCTTTGGACATGCCTGTATAGGTACAGTGAACTGTTTTACTGATTGGGTGGTAAGGTCGAATAGAGAGCTTTGTCCTTCTCTGCAGTATAGGGGGGTCTAGTGCTAAGGTTTATTAGTGCTTGCTATGAGTTTTGTGCAGGTGCCGGGCTGAGAAGTGAATGGTTTGAGTTCTTAAGTTGAAAGTGTGTCTAGTTCCAAGGAAAGAATTGAAGAGGAGACTTTGTGGAGCCAGGAATAGTTGTACCCTAGCTATCCGATGCTGCCCGGAGTGCAAAACCGCGCAAATATGGGTTTTATAGCCCAAAATGGCCAATAAACTACTAATTTCTGGGCAGAAATCACTCCTCCAGGGACAGATAGGATAAAAAAGCGGCATTGTAGGTGGAATTAGCTAAAAGCAGCAAGAAAATGCAGAAAAATGATACTTAATCACTCCAAAGTCTCTCTTTTGTCTCTCTGCTGCTGTAGAGCTCTGCAGGGCACCAGGCAGGAGCTTGCCAAGCTGTGTACAAGCTCAAAAACCTTGCAAATGCAGGTTTTATAGCAGGGAAATGAAAGAGATAGAAATTAGACCAAAATGGCCAATAAACTACTAATTTCTGGGCAGAAACCACTCCTTCAGGGGCAGATAAGTTGCTCAAAGCTCCCCTCTCTCACAGATGAATAGAGAAACGTCCTTCTATCCAAGTAAGGTATGGGCAAACACAGAAACTTGTAACACAGCCCTGAATTCAGCACTAACCTGAAAACTGGACTATACTAGCTTAGAAAGGTGAGAAAACAAGTACTTTTTTTGTTTTTTTCAGAAAATAAAGCAGATACAATCAAAAAACATGTTAAATGCACAGAAATGGCTGTCACACTTGAGTGTGTAACCTACAACAGTTAAACAGGTAATTTAAACACAAAAATGACTTTGTTAAAGTGCAGGCAGTAAAATAAGTACAATATGTAACTGAAACAAGCTTTTTAAATCACAGAAACTCTTAAAATTCAACATTTTAGGTGGAATTAGCTAAAGGCAGCAAGGAAACACAGAACAATTATACTTAATCACTCCAAAGTCTCTCTTTTGTCTCTCTGCTGCTGTAGAACTCTGCAGGGCACCAGGCAGGAGCTTGCTGAGCTGTATATGGTTTTGTTTACTGATTTGTTTGGATCTAATAGCCAATTTATGTAAATGCCTAGGGTTTACAGAATAGGATTGTAATTTTAGTTTTTCTAAGTTTATAGCAACTTTGTGATTTAATTAAGTATTTTTGATTTAAGTTTGATATTCCGTATGTACTGCAATATCATTTGATTTTAAATTTAGTTTCAACTTATCTGTTTTGATTTGTAGTTCTGATAGTTCTTTGTCCCATTCTTTTCTTTTTTGAAGGTACCAAGTTTTAACTCTACCATACAGATAAACTTTTAATGCATCCCATAATATAGTGTCTGTTACCTCCCCATTATTGTTGATTTCTACGAATGTATCTATTTCCTTTAGAATCCATTCTCTAAAACCTTTTTATTTTTGTTATATATGCTGGTATTCTTTGTAGAATTATCAAATCATCATTCTTCACAGCCAAACTAAAAGAGGTATTATGGTCAGAAAGTGGGCATGACATTATTAAAACATCACTTATTTTTGAATAAGAGACATTTAAAATGAAAATCTTGTCAGTATTTGTTTGTGTGCCAAATCTGAATGAATAATGTGTACAGTTAAGTAAATTTTGTAATTTCAAATTGTATATGTCCCTGAGATTCATTGAGACAATACAGTTATTTAATTTCTTAGCTTGTGTTGTTAATTTAACTTTACTGGTCCTAGAAGTATCTCTATCTGTTAATAAGCAATTGAAATCCCCATCCAATATAATTTCACCCTTTGCATATAATGCAATAGTATCCAGATATTTATTCACATTTAGTTCCTAACCCAGGGATCCAATAAGAATTTACCAACATGTAGGATTTCCTATTAATTTCCAGCACCACTAAACTTAACATGCCATCCTTATCTGAAAATGAGTTTAATATTTTAAGCATTATGTAAGTGTTCCACAGTATAAGGGTGCCACTTCTTTTAGATTTATAACATGAATCAGTAAGTACTATATAACCATTAAAGGATAGTTTCTGTAAATCTTTCTTCAATAAATGAGTTTCTTGCAAGAAAATTATTTGTGCTTTATGTATTTTGATAAACTTAGGAAAACCAGCTCTTTTGATGTTATCATTTAAACCATTATTTAGAACATCTATAATATATCTCATATGCAATAGCCTGAAATATCCCCTAGAATTATTTATCATGAATGAATCAAAAAATGTAACTAATGACTTCTGAAACAAATAACTATATAAGCATACAAACATGGAACATCATGTTCCAGGTTTGGTTAAAGATTTAATCAAATCACCCACTTTCTCCATCTCAAACACCAATTACATCACAATTAGCTTCTGCTTGAAGTATATAAGTTATGAGCTGTAAAACATTTTTAAAGTAACCCAATCAAACATGAGCTTAAAAAGTACACCATTTAATCACAGTAGAACCATTTTCATTAATGCATATAATCAGTCACACAATAATGTAACAATGTGAAGTCAACTTCATCATATGAAACCTATCTTGATGTGAGGCTCTAAATAGAGACTTATATTAATTATGCTTAGTTCCCTTCTGTGTTATAACCTTAGAGATATAATACTTGTACAGTTTCTGTTTTATACAAGGTTAATACACGAGGATGAAAGAAAAAAAAGCACTGTTCTATTGGTAATGTTTAAACAGTTTAAAACTATGATATTTGTTCTGACCACTAGTTATATTTATAGTCATTTATCAAATCTGCGTGCGTAGTCCTTTGACAGATCTGTATCATTCCATTATATCTTACAGTGCAACTAAAATTGAGTGTAATACATTTTTTCAGGTACTTTTACATGTCCTTATAAAAAATATGTCTGCTTGGTTATGGTTGCAGTAATAAAAAAGACATGTATATAATTAAAATTTATGTTCACTTCACATGCTGCCCATTTATATAACTGGCATTACCATTTGTTTTCATTTAAGGATATTCTATCTGTCATCTTCTTTATCTCCCACCTTCCCTCACTGTTTCTCATAAAACAAAGACATTAATTGGCTTTAATTCATTTTTTAGCTCTAAACTAGACATATAGTCACAATATTGGCTCTTTAGTGTCTTTAGAATACTTTTTTATAATATTGCTGTACCTTTTAAAATTCTGAACCAGGATTTCACTTAATATTTACTGCTTTCCCTTCCGAATTTCGTCTGAGGCTCCATTTCTGCGTTTTGAAGCTGTGCGTGGGTTGAAAGGTTGCATGACATCACTGTGCCGTGTTTCCTTGCAGCTGGCTTCTCAAACTCCTTGCTGGTGCCTTGTACATGCTCGCGCCTGTTTAAAACAGTCACAGAATCTAAAAAAAAGCATTTCAGCAAGAAATACAAATTATGTAGCTTTCCTTGCTCCTGTGAAAAAAAAAATGCTCGAGTAGCCTCAGCACTGCAAAATACCAATGGCCAATATTTAACCAGGCTAGCAAAGCTGTATTTTCCCTTCAGAACATCAGCTTGCACCCATAATGACTTTTAAACTTATCTGTTAACATTAAACAACTTATATCTGTCAGCCAACTTGAATACAACATCTATTACCTTATTATAGTCAAATATGCAGTTAGATAAATAATCAGATGGTCACAGAGCATAAAATAAGCATTTTGTTCATATCTTTAAAAAACGCAACATTTTTGTTTTAACTACACCTAATAATAATAAAGACAATATTGATACAGGAGGCCTATGCAGTATGATCATAAATGCATGTTTAGTATGCAGTATAGCATTACCCCACCATTCACACACATGAATATATTTTCCTTAAGATCTCACAAAGCAATGATATCACTGAATAACTTTGTACCCCAACTGTAAGACAGTGAGTATATTATTAAGTTACTTAGAACAATTATATAATACAGAGAGAGGGAGAGAGAAAACACAGTTTTACCTTTACCTTGTTGATGTTTCTCAGCCATAGACTAAGTAATGAATCTTGAAGTAAAAGTATTTTACATTTAACAATATCCTATTTGTTTGTCCTTTAATTTTTTATTTGCTCCTTCTTTGACAGTCCATCCATTTTTTGTTGCATGTCTCTTCAGACTTTGTGTAGACCAATTCATATCTTCTATATCAGTTAGTATTTTTTTTCTGGATAAAATCCATGGCGTCTTGTAATAAGCTGAAGATCTTCTCACCATCTGGTAGAAATAGTTTTATCCTGGCAGGTAAACGTATTTGAGCCTTGATGTTAGACTTTTTGAGGACTTTATTAAGGGAACACATTCTTTTCTTCTAGAGACGACAGAAGAGGTGTAATCATTGTCAAAACAATTGATGTGAAGTTGTTCAATCTCGCCGTTCATTCTTCACTGATGGGTTCGGAGCCGATCCTCGGCTCCAACACAGCCGACTAGCAAGCTCAAAGTTCTCCAGTAGCTGGATACCCAACCCCTTATCCCATAATGCACTGCTGGAATTACCCCAGATTTAGTTTGCCGCGGCATGAATCTCTTGGTTTCCAGCATTACTCTAGACTATTATTGGGAGTTTTCAACTTTCAGCAAGTTTTACATTTCAATTTTTTTATCTCTTTTATTACTATATATAATACTAGCTAGTTAGTGTTCCCTTTTTGGGATTCTTGTTATTGGATTGCCTTAATCCTATTTATCTTGATATAGTTAAATAGTTGGTTACTAGTTGCCTTTTTTGGGCTGTGTTTATTGTGTGAGTTAGTTAGATCTAGTTTACCTTTAAATAGCTCATAGTTAAATAGTGTGTTTCCTTTATATTGGATTTTGTGAAATGTCTGAAGAGAAGGAAAAACATCCAAAGTCTGGTTTTAAAAAATGCCCAGACTGCGGACAGAAGATGTCCATCACGGATGCCCATGTGCAGTGTGTTTACTGTTTGGGTGAGGTGTACCTGCAAGAGTCATGCAGTATCTGTCACTCCTTTTCCACTAGAGTGCTTGCAGAAAGGAAGAGGAAGTTAATTGATAGGGGTATTATTAAACACCCTTTTTCAAAGGCATTGTCTAACCAGGATGGGGCCAGCAAATCGTCCAAATCTTCCTCTGAATCCAGAACTAAGAAAGGAAAAAAGACAAAGTGTGGTGACTTTGGCTTCACTGCCTTTGGAGCTGACAGTCTGTTCCTTTTGGAACCGGGACACTGCTCTGGAACCAGTTGCCGAAAAACATCCATCGATACTGCTCCAATCGGCTCCATCTGTTCACTCTTCCAGGTCTTCTGTCAGTCTGTCCGATCTGGATATGGACCAGCTGGTTCAGAAACTCTTAAAGGCACCAAGCCTAGCTAAATTGCTGTCGGCTCAGACCCAACCGTCGGAGCTGAAGACCATTACTCCTGAATTGTCTGCTCCTCCTCCGAGCCATACCGGACCTTCGGAGCCAGAGGAGGCCAACCTGATGGTTGTGGATCCCTTGGAGCCGACACCTGCTCCAGTGTCGTCGGCTCCATCTGCTCTGATGTTCTCAGTGCTGACCGAGGACTCTAGGAGCCGACACTCTCCAGTCGGGTCCAGGGAGGATAGTCGCACCAAATTGTCGGTGCTGACTCTTCCTCTCGGGGCCTTAGCTCGGGTGAGCTTGGCTCCTACTTTGGGCTCGGAGCACACGGCTTCAGTGCGGAAGGGGATCACAGCTCCTTCGGACCTGTCGGTTCCTTCTCATCAGAGCCAAGGTGCATTCAAAGCTATGAGGCGAGTGTTGTCTCCTAAGACTTCCTCATCTCAAGGTCTGGCCTCTTCTTCCCCTAAAGTGCCTGTGTCAGTTTCTGTTTCCTCCGGTCATGCCAAGCGTAGAAACCCAGAGCCTCAGGTAGCCCCACAGGGCGCTCCCTGCTCTTCTGAGACCTCTCCAGAAGTTCCCCCTGAAGATGTCCCCAGGAAGAGATTATGCAAGAGGAGGCCATTGGAATCCCCACAGGAGTCTCTCACATTGGACACCGACTTGGATGAATCAGAAGGGTCCTCCAGATTCCCCTCTGAGGACATCTCCTTTGCAGAGATTCTTGAAATTCTTAGGCAGAGGGGAGATTGGCAGTCCAAGAGCCCTACTGAGGACGAGTTGGTTCTCCTGAAAGCATTCGAGTCTCAACCTTCCACCTCTTGGGTATCTCCACCCTATGATGAGCTTATGGATATGGTCTCTCGTAGGGCATGGGAGTCACCAGAATCTATGGAACCTGTTCCTAGGAGGCCTAATAAGTTTATTTCTACCCCCGTGGATAAGTCCTTTTTGACCAAGGGAGTCCCTGTTGATGCCATGGTGATGGTGGCAGCCACCAAAAATAGAAATGTCTGAGACTTCCTCGTCTATCCATCCTCCTAACAGAGAATCTAGGATCATGGATAGATATGGGAAACACATGTTTTGGTTCAGCGACTTTCTCACTCAGATCACTGAACTACTTAACACATTTTACCAGACTGCAGAAAGATCTCCTTAACGAGTTGGGAGATACTCTTCAGGGTGCTGTAGCTACGAGTGTATCTGACAAGATTGCTACTCAGCTCGCTACTCTCAATTCGATAATTACCTCATCCATGTGTCTCATATCTTACACAGCTGATGGTTCGAGTAGAGCTGCAGGTACAGGAATTGCTCTTCGTAGGCATGCCTGGATGCGACTCTGTTCCTTCGCGGAGCCCTTCAAGTCCTCCTTTACGAATACCCCATTTGACGGCTCATCCTTGTTTGGGCCAAAGGTGAAGGAAACTTTGACCAGGTGTGAGCAAGAGGGAAATACTCTGTCTGCTGTCGGAGTCCATTTTTCCACCCCCATTCAACCCTTTCCTAAAGGTCAGAGGGGAGGAAAGATGTGGTTCTGGAAAGCCCAAGGAGCCTTTTCAAGACACACATGGAGAGCCCCCCTCCAGAGGCAGAGGAGGGGGTTACAATGGAAGACGCCACCCTCGTGGCAGGGGGGGTCTGCAACACCAAGGTGACAGAGATCACTTCTCTGGTCAGTCCTACCAGCGCTCCTGAAGGGAGGCCCAGCTGTCCTGCTCTGGCGGCAGTCAGGGGTCACTTGTCATTGTACCCAGAAGCCTGGCTAAATATAACAAATGACATTTGGGTACAAAGTATCATTTCCAGAGGGTATTTCATACTGTTCTCCACCCAGCCCCTTCCCGTCAAAAAAATCCTGGACATTCCATCCAGTCACATGGGACAAGCAGCAATAGAGGTACGCCAGTTGCTAGAAAAAAAGAGTCATCCAGACAGTCCTGGCAGACCAAACAGGATTTAGAACATACTCAAGATTCTTTTTGGTTCCAAAGAAAACAGGGGACTGGAGACCCATTTTGGATCTCAGCAAACTCAACCAATTTGTGAGAAAAGAGAAGTTCCAAATGGTCATGCTACAGTCTATACTCCCGTATTTAGGGAAGGACAGTTGGATGTGCTCGATCGATCTCAAGGATGAGTACTACCACATAAAGATGGCCAGGCCATCCAGAGATCACCTGCGTTTCCGGCTGGGAGCCAATCATTATCAATTCTGAGCTCTGCCCTTTGGTCTCACTACAGCCCCCAGAGTGTTCTCTAAGTGCATGGCAGTAGTCATGGTTCACTTGAGGCATCTAAGATTCCAGGTGTTTCCATATCTGGAAGAGTGGCTCCTTACCTCCACCACCAGGTATCAACTTCTTCAAGCCAGAGATGCTACTCTGACTTCATGTCACAATAGGACGTCCCTTCATGCTACCCCCTCCTGTTGCCACTGTGACCACGGACGCTTCCCTGATAGGGTGGGGGGGGCTTTTTCAGGGAAAGACTGCCCAAGGCACATGGACAGATCAAGAATCACATCTGCGTATCAATGTCCTGGAGATGAGAGCAGTACTTCTAGCATTGCAATACTTTCAGGGCTCTCTTCCTCTAGGGACAATTGCAATACAGATGGACAACATGTCAGTGGTCTGGTACCTGAACAAGCAAGGCAGGACCAAGTCTTATCCCCTTTGCCAAGAAGCCCTCAGAGTATGGCAGTGGGCAGTGTCATCCCAGCACTTTCTGTTAGCAATGCACATCCCGGGCAAATCCAACTTCATAGCAGACAGACTGAGCAGGGCAATTTTATTGCCCCACGAATGGTCCCTCAAACAAGAGATTGCGGACAGGATTTTCCACAAATGGAGCCAGCCTTCCTGCGACCTGTTCACCAGTCATATCAACAACAAAGGCAGATGCTATTTTGCCCTGATTCCCATACCAGGTCACTCCCCGAAGGATGCTCTTGTCCACGATTGGCCCCCAGGTCTCCTCTATGCATTTCCCCCAATTCCCCTGATACACAGATTCTTACAGAAAGCAAAGTCACTGGACGGACGATCATCCTTATAGCCCCTCATTAGCCTCAGCAGATTTGGTTTCCATTTCTTTACCATCACATTCTGGAAGACCCATGGATCCTGGACCCAGTTCTGGACTAATTGACACATCCGTCAGGGGATCTTCATCCATCATTGCAGACACTGAAGCTAACCGCTTGGCTGTTCCAATTCCCCACATAGCCAGGCTTTATAATCTTTCCCATGACACTAGTCAAATTCTGTTGGCTTCCCACAAACCTTCCACTAGAAAATTGTATCGTAGTAAGTGGAAGAGATTTGCCATTTGGGCTTCTTCCCATGACATTGACCCTTACCAAGCGCCATTGTCTTCTATTTTACAATTCTTGACAGAAATGTTCAACAAAGGTGCAGTGGCTGCTACGGTGCAAGTACAATTAGCTGCTATATCTAATTTCCATGTAGGGATCGATGGATTGAATATTGTGGCTCACCAGTTGTCTAAGGCTTTTCTAAAAGGTTCTTTGTACATGAGGCCTCCAGTGAAGACACCTTACTCTCCCTGGAATTTGAATTTTATGTTATCTTGCATCATTCTTCCTCCTTTTGAGCCTGCATCATCTTGTGAACTAAAATTTCTATCGTGGAAAACTATCTTCCTAGTAGCCATCCCTTCAGCCTGCGAGTGTCAGAGCTCCAAGCCCTATCCATCAAGCCCCCTTATATGGTCTTCCATACTGCAGAGTATCTCTCAGGACTAATCCATCCTTTTTGCCTAAAGTATGTTCTGAGATTAACATTGATCAAGTCATTGAGTTTCCCGTTTTCTTCCCTAATCATACCAACAAATTGGAATATATGTTGCACAAACTCGATGTTCATAGACAGCTTAGATTTTATTTGGACAGAACCAAAGACATTAGGAAATCAGATCAGCTCTTTGTGTCTTTTTCTGAGGCCAGGAAAGGTAAACCAGTTGCTAAAATAACCCTAAGTGGCTGTCGGATTGTATCACTTACACATATTCTTGTCATAACATGCCCTTGTCTAGTAAGGTGAAGGCTCATTCAACCAGAGCAGTTTCTACCTCTTCAGCCTTTCAAGCCAAATTACCTTTGGAAAACATCTGTGCAGCAGCCACATGGTCTAAACCTCACACATTTATAACTCATTACAAAGTGAATAAGGCCTCCACGGACAGGGCTTCATTTGGTTCTACAGTTCTAAAGAGTGTACTTCTGTGAGCCAGCCAAGATCAGGGTGCTAGGGACGCTACCCATCAGTGAAGAATGAACGGCGAGATTGAACAACTTTATATAAAGAAGTTATGTAATCACCATAACATTCCATGTGAGTTGTTCCATCTTGCTTCATTTTTACGTCCACTCCCTCCTTCCCCCTCCTGGCTGGCAGTTGTCCTGGAGGCTGTCTTTATCCTGGTCTTTCAATGTATCTTCATTCCTAGGCAGAATAATTATTGTACTTCTATATGGTACGTAGCAAACAAGATCTGACGTAATTCCAGCAGTGCATTATGGGATAAGGGGTTGGGTCTCAAGCTACTGGAGAACTTTGAGCTTGCTAGTCGGCCATGTCGGAGCCGAGGATTGGCTCTGAACCCATCAGTGAAGAATGAAGGTGAGATGGAACAACTCACATGGAACGTTATGGTGAGTACATAACATCTTTTTATTTCCCTTTATCTTAATAGGAGAGCTTGTCCATGCAGACGTCAGTACCAAATCCTTATCTTGGGAAGACAAAAATCTGAGAATGATGGATCTGGGGTTAGAAGATACAATAGTTGAAGTTGGTTTTGATAAAGATCGGTGAGCTCTTTCAATTGTGAATGAAAGAGATTCTGGCAAATTTAATGCTGTAGGTATTGTAGTTGTTAAGAAATTGCATCATATTATTGCATTCTTCTTTTTCAGGTACTCTATAAATTCTGATGTTATTTCTCCTTGACCTACTCTCTAGGTCTTTCAGTTTTTATAGTAGTTTTGTATTCTGTTTCAAAAGAAAATCTTTGTGGCTCTCACACTCAGTCATCTGCCATCCATATCAGTTACAGTTTCTTCAATAGAAGATATTTGTTCGTAGGTTCATAGGTGTGTACTAGGCTAATGGCCCTAGAGCCTTTACAAACCTAGACCATAGAAGAGCCTTGGCTTTGTGCCGCCCGGCATTAGTTCCCAGTGCCTCTATCAAGTGAAGCCACTGCAGTGATCCCCGGGGTGAACTTTCCATTTCTCATCCACTCATCAAGATTTCTGTTGAAGAGGGCCAGTGAGGTGCTTTGCTTGACATGTATGGGAAGTCTGTTCCAGAGCATGGGCACTCTCTGGGTTATGAACCTGTCCCTCCAGCATGTTCTGTTGATTGTGGTAATGAGGTTGAGGCCTCTGGAGCATCTGGTGTGGAGGGATTTGGATTTCTTTAGATTTAGCATTTCTAACAGAGCTGGGTCAGACATGGCTTTGTAAGTCAAGCAGAGATCTCCTCTTAGTAGACAATATGAGACAGAGAATAGCTGGAGTTTGTTGAGTCTGTCCATGTAGGACATCTGTTTAAGGTCTAGGATCCTGTTTGTGAGGTACTTTTGTGTCCTTTCCAGTTGCTGCATGTGTCTAGTGAGGTACATGCCAAATGGGACATTATACTCGATGACTGGCCTAATGAGGGAAGAGTAGAGGGAGACGATGACCTCTTTCTTCCTGGATGCAAAACCCTTAGTAATGAGATGTTGTCACATAGAAGGACTTTCTGACCACAGTGGCAATGTGGTGGTTGAAGGAGAGGTTGCTATCAACCTGTGTCCCCAGATCTCTTCTAACGCCTTCATTGTTCAGTGGACTCCCATTGATGTGGTAATTAGTGGGAACTGAGTTTTTCCCCAAAGGGGATAATGATGGATTTTTTGGCATTAAGCTTGTTCTGAATGTTTTTTGATTACCTCATTTAGAATATCTAAATGCTTGCTACAATCCTGTTTTATAATGTCAGTTTTGTTCTCCAGTTTATCCATTTTGAGAGATAGTTCTTGGATATTTGTTATTATAGCTTGCAACTCCTTTTTCACCACACTCTCCTGATGTGACTTCTTCAAGTTACTTATACTTGAATGTTTTGTAGAAAAATTTCTTGACAGGAAAAAATAATAAAACCTTCTATTTCAGTACTAATTTTTGAAAAATAATAAAAGTCCTACACTTATGTATCTTCTCATATATTTGAGTAGTTTTCTTCAAAATTTAACTTAAATTTCCTGACAGAATAATATATTATAGGCAGAGCTAAAGTTCTGTGTTGCTAGCAGTCTGGCATCTTGGCCATGCCATTAAATTGTATTTTTCATTGTAATACCTATATGTGATTATTATGATGACTTTTAAAATTTAAAAACTACTCTGGATGTAAGAGAGGCTTCATGGCAGATTAAGCTAAATGCACAGAGTTCCCCTGGGTTAAATGACAAAATTCTGTTGCAGCCCTTTTTGAACAAGAGAGCATTAATGTCTGTGTAACAGTTGTTATTAATATTGATTATTTTACTGTTATTTTATAATTAGTTTTATAGAAGTTTCTTCATTTGAGTTGTGGTGAATTTTAAGTACATTTCATTCCATGTTGGTTTTTAACTTGCATTGTTATTGTATGGAGTGAACAGGATGGATTTTGGGCACTGTGCCTTTAATTTTGTTAATTGTTCATTTAATCTATTTGTTGTTTTGTTATAAATATATGGTTGACCCTGGGAAATAATTAATTCTGAAGAAGTCATGCTTAGAGGACGAAAGTGCTCAGTTTTTATGTGGAACAATAAATCAAGATTTTAACACTCATTTGCATTTATTTTTTGCTGTTGGTGTCGTATGATACTGCTTTGTGTTCTAAATAATAAAAAGTAGTCAACAATAGCCAAGGAAATGTAACTGTAATAAAATGCGATAAAAACAATGCAACCACTACATGTAAGGACTCTGGATTGTTCAAAGATATTTTGTTAATGATTAAAATAGAATTACTAATGTGGTACTTATCTAAGCCATCTTAGCATAAATTTAATATTTAGGGACTCATTCAGACCAGGGAAAGATTCGGCATTAAGGAGCAGCTGCCAATTAACTTCCCGCACCTCCAACAGAGTGTCATAATCACCAAAAAAAATATTTATTTGTTTTAAAAAAAAAAATAAACATTTCAAAGTTGTTGCAATACAAACTATGCTTTGGTAAGGCATTTTTAGTGTCCCTGTTCCTTATGACAGCAGAATACTCCTAAATACAACTAGACAGTTTTCTGCAAGTCTTAATTACATAAAAAGAACTGCATGTGGAGCAAACACTCACATAAATCACGTTATAACTATTGCAATCAAAATGTCTTTTAAACTTACTTTTAATATTACAATGTTTAAAAAAATAAAAAATGTCCTGTAAGAAAGTGTTTGCAAGAAATGTAAGACCCACAGGAAAACATGCCTGGAGCTAAATTAACACTTGTACGTTTGTCAAGATGAAAGGAAGAATCCGAATGTTCAAAGGACATCTGCAGCGATTTAGTAGATTTGTGTGAAAATGAAGGTCTTCCCTGTTACTCCTGATAATATCCCAATTTCTACAAGTAATATTTCTGATGGCCGATAAATCATGGTTAATGGGGAGTGGGAAGCTCAGAGTCCGATCTGTATTAGTGATGGGAGAAGACAACATGGAGGTTTTGTCCAAATACAACAGTGGATTGGTCCCCTGGAGGGCTTGGTCCTAAACCTCTACTTGGTTGGTTCTCTCCAACACTTGAGGTGCACCTTGCGTGAGTGGGAAGTTCAGAATTCTGTCTGCATTAGTGATACATCTTTTATGCCTAAATTGTTTTCAAAGTTTACCTCGAGCCAATCTGTTTATCTCCCTCTATTATTTCTAAAACCTAAAGATAATGGACAAGGAATCCTACATACTGTGGATGTCCACAGACAGCTCACATACAACTTTGACTTAGCTAAATCCTTCAGGAAAGCTGATCAGCTATTTGTCTACTATGAAGGTAAAAGGACAACCAGTGTCAAAGCAAACAGTTTCTGGATGGCTTTCTCATGTTAATTCCTTTTGCTATTGTCACCATAACAAACCACTTGCAGGCAGGATTAGCGCCAACTGTGCCAGGGCACTGGCTTTTTCTGTGGCTTTTTATAAAGGGGTGATCCTCTGTACATACTCTCACAAAACATTTCAAACAGGATTCCTTTTCCAGCTCTAGAACAAGCTTTGCTAGGACCATTCTCCATGGACTCTTGGATTCTGGAACATTTTCCTCCTCCCCCCTTTATGTTCCTAAGATATGGTAATCTAGCTTAGGCTGCTGCAACAGTGATGTAATGTTGAACATAGTACAGTTGTACAGGTAAACTTATCCATAACAGTAGATGTTGTAACAGATCACCGTTGCAGTAGCCATCCTCTCTGTCCATCACCCTTGTTTTGTTTTTGCCAGGGTGTGGAGGAATATACCCTTGTGTATATAGTTACAAAAGTTTTACTATTGCTTTTCCTTCCCTTGTATTTTCCTTTTCAGGGCTATAGGCTCACTTCCTGAGGCAACAAAGCTCTGAAGCTTTTGTTGCCCAAACTGCCTTCGAGTCTAGCTCTGATCGAGCACCTGGTGGTTAGGATGTGTAATTTGACAAGAAGCTATGAAAGTTGTCTGGTGATCATATCCTGGGCAAGCTATAACCCAAGTAGCTTAGGCTACTGCTACAGTGACCTATTACAACATCTACGCTTACAATTCTTGAGATGAAATTATAGCCTTGTATTATTGACAGAGACCTTGCCTGTGTACAATTTAGCTTTCTTGTCAGATCCATATTATGTGGAGATCTTTTAAATACTGATTGTTCAAAACTAAATTCATCATAAAATGCTTGGTAAACATTATTCATCTGTCAAGTCTATCCTCAGCTCATAACATGCCACTGAGAACTCCCACTTGATCTAATCTTTCACTGTATGAACATGCAGGCATACTGATATTTTCCTGATGAATTGTTTGTACTGAATATAACATGTCTTAGAGTTCCAGAAAGATGTACCAAACTCAAGGATGGACCTGACCATGCTAGTAAAGACAACTGACACTCTTGCTAGATGTAACATGTAGCCATAACCCATCTTCTTCCTTGCTTGATTACATATCTTGTTTATACATACTTGGCAAACATATGGTCTGCAAATATGTCTGATCACAGCACTTGCTAACTAAGTTGTACATCATGCCGTCCCACAAATGGGGAGATGAGACCCAGGCTTCCCCAATTGCAATGCAATCCATCTTATTCATGTTAACCTGCAAACCACTATCACCTGACAAATGTGATAGCTGGTGCAGCTCCTTCTCTAAGTTATCGTGGTCTGATTTAACAGATATATTAGAGTCTAAGGTAAGGTTGTCAACATACTTAGTGCTCTAGACTCTTGTAAGAGTATTAAATCCTCATCTAGAGTTTGCAGTTTGTTTAAATTAAATAAAAATGTTAGTTTTATAAGGTCTATGATTTATTTGGCATTCCTGCAGTTTTGTACCTCTGTAACAGTTGATTGCTAGCAGATGACCTCATTAAAATTTGAAATGATAAGTTTTATTCTATATGGCTTAGGTAAACACCAATGTTTCTCCTGTTTTCATTGTAATAAAAAATTTACAGACATGGACCTTGTACCACATGAAAAATACTTTTTTTCATTTGTGTGGGCTTTCAGACTGAACTTGATAAAGATGCTAACTGAACTTAATATACATTAGGAAATTAAATTTGAATTATATTTTATATGACACACCAGTGGTTAGTTCTATTTATGGTCAATTGCACACAAAAAATGTAATCTGCCACTATTGATTACTTCTGCTAAGTTCAAATGATCTTGTGCAATGCTCATCAGGAATATTTTATCTAGAAGCCTCTATTTTGCTTTTATAATATAATGAGTGTTGAGTGTGATGTTTTAAATATTATGAGAAAAGATCAAAGCTTACTTATGATGAATGCTGACAATGGAGGAGCCTGCTGTAGTTATGGAACAGGTAGATTAATTCTTGACAAAGAAAAAATTCATATCACCTGATAAGACATGTCCAGGTAACTAAAAACGAAATAAACATAGCCTATAAATGTATAGATGGCTGTGTTGATTGTGTGTGTGTGTGTGTGTGTGTGTGTGTGTGTGTGTGTGTGTGTGTGTGTGTGTGTGTGTGTGTGTGTATACATATATATATATATATATATATATATATATATATATATATATATATATATAAAATCTTATTAATTAGCCAGGACTGGGGCAGGAGCATAGGTGGCCTTGTTAACTTAAAAGCTAGAAAAACATTTTACTGGGTCATCCAACTGCTTGCTAATATTAGATGTATTTATGGTATTTGCTGAAAAAACATGTTTATGGTTATAATAAGTGATTTGCCTTCAGTTGGGCTTAGTTCTCTTTCTCTTCCTTTCACTTACTTTAGATATGTTAATGCAAATCAGTTTGTATTTGTGAGACATATGCATTATTGTACTTGAAAAAATCTTCGAGTCATTATGTGAAAGCAAAAGATCCTTTGGTGATCTTCAGTATTAGATCACAGTTACAGTAGTCTAAGCCACTAGCCAGCTTTTAAAGTTTCAGGACACCTTCATCACAGCCTCAGTGCCAAAGGCTTGAACAAAGCCACATAAAAAGACAGTGTTAAGTGCCAAAAGCGTCAGAGCTTTTTTGCTGCTGAAGTTCACACCTTCTGTGGGCTTCTTGGATTTGGCAATCAGCTAGCATTCCTTCAAGGCTGGGCAGACAACTATCCTGCTAGGGAAGACTGTCCGCAAGTTTATTTTTCTGAGGAAAGCTTTTTTTTTTCCTGTGAATATATCATTTTTATGCTAGGAAATGTAGTTCATCTGAAGTAGTTACTTCATTTGCTCTGCAACCTGTGGGTATCGGATCCGAGCCGGCAGCTTTCCAAGCTACAAGATCCAAGCTCCTAGCTCCTCCCCCTACCCATAATCCCCTGCTATGTGCTACATTACCTCAGATCGTTTTTTGCCGCGGCTGAAGCAGCTACGTTTGAAGAGCTCCTTGGCTTTTGGTGAGATTAACCCTTTTTTTTTGTGACCAAAAAAAAAAAAAAAAATCTTTTCTAGTTGTGAGAGTGTGTAGTTCCTGGGGTTAGTTAGCTTAGTGTAGTTTAGTTAGATACCTTTATTTTCCCCTTCTAACTAGTTTTTCTTGTAGTTCCCGCTTTTTCACCCTCCCCCCTCTTAGTGTTTGGGTGTGTTCTTGGTGTGAGTGGTGTTATGGCTGAAGGGCCTAAGGCGGTGTTCTCAAAATGTACTGAGTGTGGCCATAAGCTTTCACCGGCGGATGGCCACACTCAGTGCGTTTTATGCTTGGGAGTGGCCCACTTGTCATCGGCCTGCACAATCTGTGCGGCCTTTAATCCCCGAGCTCTCAAGGACAGGAAGAACAAGCTGATCTTGGCGGGCTTGTTGCCTCAGGAATCGGCTTCTTCTTCCTCCCTCTCTCAGGCACAGGTTGTCTCGGCAGCCCTCACACCTTTTGTGCCCCCGACTCAACCTGGGACTCAACCTCCCTCTTTGTTTGCGAGTTCGGGGGACTCAAGTACCTCCACTATGGTGGAGAAAAGGCATAAAGACAAGGGACATAAGTCCCACAAAAGGCGGGCTGAGACTCATCCCTCAGCCTCACCGTCTAAACTGGCTAAGTCTCCCTCGAGGGTCTCCGGATCATCCCCCTCTAGGCTCTGTTCGCCTCGTTTTTCACCGGAGGAGGAGTATCGGTCTCCCTTGAGGTCGTCGAGGCGGCCCTCCCGGCCCGCCTCGATGACTTCTTCAAGATCAACTAGAAGCCTCACTGAAGCGGATATGGATCGGATGATGCGCCGATTCATCCAGACCCAGATGCAGATGGGGGTGCTCTTGCCTCCCCCCCCCCCGGGGGGAAGTGCGGCCCCCATGGTTGCTCCGATTACTCCTTCTCTGACCCGTTTTCGGGTCTCGGAGTCATCGGATCTGGGCCCTTTCAAAACCGGGGATTCGTTGGCGCCGATAGCTCCGGTAGCTTCGACGCCGACTGTGCCTTCGAGTCTGTCGGATTCGAGCTCTCGGGGCTGAGGGCTGAGCATCGGATCCGGGGGAGCTGGTGTGTCTTTGGCTCCGTTGGGTTCGGAGCACACCTCTCTCTCGGCTCCAGCTGCATCGGCTCCGACCCCGATCCCTACCTCAGAGCCGAGGAGGTTGCTCTCGGAGCCTGGCAAGAGTAACTCTCCTTCGGCTTTGGAGGTTGTGGAGAGGGTACTGTCGAGGACCTCCAGGTCCCCGGTTCGGGCGTCGGATCCTCCCGTACCCCCGCTGCATGTGGGTCTATCCTCCATCATCCAACCATCAGGACAGCCTGCTCAAGCCCTCCAGTTGGTTCCCTTGGAGGAACAGGACCCCGTTGACGAGCTCTCTTCGGACAGTCCCACCGAGGAGGTCCCTCTTAAACGTCGGTGCAAGAGGAGGCACCTGGACTCCCCCGAGTCCGTTACAACCGACACAGATTTAGATGAAGGGGAAGGTTCCCCAAGATCACCCCCCGAGGATGTCTCCTTTGGAGACATCATGGAAATGTTGCTTATTAGAGGGGGGTGGTCTGCCCAAAAACCTTCCGCGGATGAATCTGTGTTCCTGGATGCGTTTGAGGCAGGCCCTTCTACCTCCTGGGTGTCCCCTCCGGCTGAACCCCTGGTAGACCTAATTACTACCAGGGCGTGGAAGGAGCCCGACACCGTGGAGCCTATCCCGAAGCGACCCGACAAGATCCTTAGCCCCCCAGTGGATAGACAGTCTTGGGCCAAGGGAACCCCCATGGATGCCATGTTGGTGGCAGCTACCACCAAGAGAGAACTCGCGCAGGAGAGTTCTTCGGTTCACCCGCCAGATAAGGAATCTCAGGCACTGGACCGCATTGGGAAGCGGATGTTTAGTTCAGCAACCTTTTCTATAAGGGCGCTGAACTATATGGCACATACCATTAGACTGCAACAAGACTTAATTAAGGAATAAGCTGCAGCCCCCCCGGAGTCCATGTCGATTGAGGACAAGAACGTTTTCTCGACTCGGATGGCCACTCTGAAATCCATCTCTAACATGTCCATGCATCTACTCTCCCATGCCAGGGAGGGAGCCGCTAGGGCCAGCGGAGCCGGGGTCGTCTTGCGATGTCACTCCTGGCTCCGTCTTTGTGATTTTGTGGATCCCTTCAAGGCATCCTTTGCGAATGCACCCTTTGACAGATCGTCGATCTTCGGCAAGACCGTTCGCAAGATGCTGGTCCAAAGCGAGAAGGATGGGAAGATGCTGTCTGCCATCGGGGTCCACTTCTCTAATCCCCAACGATCCTTTTCTAGGAATCAGAGGGGACAAAAGAAGCTGTGGTTCCATAAGTCCCAGCAATTCCATCCAGCTTTGGACCCCCCCGTCCTCTAGAGGCAGAGGAGGACAAGGTGGATGCCGGTCCAGAGGCAGAGGGGGACCGCGTAACTTCGGGTCCAGGGAACCCTTCCCGGATAGACCCATGCAGCAGCCCTGAGGGCTTATCCGGCTGTCCCTCTCTGGAGGCAGTCCGGGACGGTTGTCGGAGCACCTGTCAAACTGGGAGTCCATTATGACAGATCGATGGGTGCTCCGCATCATATCCAGAGGTTATACCATCCAGTTCATAAACCACCCTCCCTCGAACAGACACCTCCCCGATGTTCCACCCGATCGAAGGGAGGTAGCGGCTTCAGGGGTCCTGAAGTTGCTAGAAAAAAGAGCCATCCAGCCCGTCCCCCCGGACCAGTCCAGATTGGGTTATTACTCCATGTTCTTTTTAGTGCCAAAAAAGACGGGGGACCTGAGACCCATTCTAGACCTCTCCGCTTTGAACCTGTTCATTCCCAAAGAAAAATTTTGGATGGTCACCCTCCAATCTATTCTCCCCCTTCTGTGGCAGAATGACTGGATGTGCTCTATAGACCTCAAGGATGCGTACTACCACATTTTGATGGACTGACGATCCAGAAGGTTTCTCCGCTTCCGGCTGGGAGCCAGTCATTACCAGTTCAGGGTTCTCCAGTTCGGCCTCACCTCAGCCCCCAGGGTGTTCACCAAGGTCATGGCAGTGGTTGCAACCCACCTGAGACTTCAGGGCATTCAGGTCTTTCCGTACCTAGACGACTGGCTCTTTACCGCCACCAACAGGCATCAGCTCTGCGTGGCAAGAGATTATGCTCTGATCCTTGCCCAGAGCTTAGGCATCTCTGTAAACCTTCAGAAATCCTCTCTTTGCTCATACAGGTCCTGGAGTTCATAGGGGCCAAGTTAGATACCCACATCTCTCGAGCTATGCTAACTGAGGACAGGCTGAACAGCTTGTCATTTCAGGTGCTAACCCTTCTTCAAAGTCCGGCTCCGGTGGCGAAATTAGTCCTGAGGGCACTAGGATCTATGGCAGCAGTGATCAGTCTCTCCCTTCACGTGCATCTGTGGATGAGGGTTCTGCAGTGGACCCTTCAAGTTCAGTGGTCTCTACTACTCCATCCGTTGAATACCCCGATTCCTCTGAGCAGAGTTTGCAGGGACTCCCTTCTTTGGTGGCTCCATGCCCCAGAGCTGAGGGAAGGGAGGCCCTTTGTTGTCCCTCCCCCCCAAGCCACGCTGACCACGGATGCTTCTCGCCTCGGGTGGGGGGGGCATTGTTCGGGCAGAACCGTCCAAGGCACGTGGACTCCCCTGGAGACCGCTTTGCATATCAATGTCCTAGAGATGAGGGCGGTGCTTCTAGCGTTGCAAGCTCTCCACGACCTTCTACCTCTGGGGACTATTGCAATCCAGATGGACAACATGTCAGTAGTCTGGTACATAAACAAGCAAGGAGGAACCAGGTCCTACCCCCTTTGCCGGGAGGCTATGAGAGTGTGGGAATGGGCGATATCCACCAACCGTTTTCTGGTAGCAATGCACATTCCGGGTCGGTCCAACATTTTGCCGGACAAACTGAGCAGAGTGATTCTCACTCCGTACGAGTGGTCTCTCAATCCATCAGTTGTGAAGCAGATCTTCTGCAAATGGGGTTGGCCTCGCTGCTGATCTTTTTGCTTCTCCCTTAAACACAATACTTCCCCCCGAAGGGGAGAATCCCAGAGACGCTCTAGTCTATGCTTGGTCGCCCGGTCTACTTTATGCTTATCCCCCCCTTATGCTCATGACAAAGTTCATACAGAAAGCCTGTCGGTTAGAGAACAGAGTTATCCTCATAGCCCCATTCTGGCCTCACCAGATCTGGTTCCCTTACCTGCGGTCTCACAGTGTATCTGCGCCATGGATACTGGATCCCATTTCAGACCTGATTTCACATCCGGCGGGATACCAACCCCCAAACCTGGTGAACCTCAAGCTTGCAGCTTGGTTGCTCCAGTTCCACTGATGGCTAGGACTCCCGGTATCTCATCTCCTGTTAAGGCCATTCTAGTCGCAGCACATAAGCCGACTACTAGGAAAATTTACTACAGCAAATGGAAATGTTTCTCTGTCTGGGCTAAAGATAGAGGCCTGGATCCATTTACAGTTCCTATTCCTACTATTCTAGACTTCCTGTTGCTGATCTTTAGACAAGGAGCAAGTGCTTCTACAGTTAAAAGTGCAATTGGCAGCCATCTCCCATTTCCATGTGGGAGACGGACTAGGATCTTTGGCTTCTACAAGATTATGTAAAACCATCTTGCGGGGCGTTTTCCGCTTGAAGCCTCCAGTGAAAGTGGTGGTGCCCCCATGGGATTTGACCTTCGTCTTACAACCCTTGACAGGCCCACCCTTTGAACCCATGGCTTCGATTCCATTAAAATTCTTGTCTTGGAAAACAGCCTTTTTGGTGGCTATTACTTCAGCCAAAAGGGTTTCAGAACTTCAAGCTTTATGTATGAAGCATCCTTATCTCATTTTTCACAAGGATAGAGTCTTCCTCAGGACTAATCCGTCATTCTTACCTAAGGTGGCTGTGGAGTCAAATATCAATCAATCAATCAATAAACTTACCCGTGTTCTTCCCAAATTTTCAGAATAGAGTAGAATACAAATTGCATAAATTGGATGTGCACAGACAACTGCGTTTTTACCTGCACAGGACTAAAGATTTTCGCAAGTTGGACCAGTTGTTCGTGTCATTTGCTAAATCGGCCGTGGGTAAGGCCATCTTCAAAGTGACTGTAGCAAATTGGATTTGTCAATGCATAGTTCACGGGTACTTATCTGCAGGCAAACCGGTTCCTACCGGAATTCACGTTCATTCTACGAGGGCTGTGGCCACCTCAGCAGCCTTCTGGTCCAGGATCCCCTTGGATGACATATGCTCAGCAGCTACCTGGTCCTCTTCTCATACGTTCATTTCTCATTATAAGTTGGATATGGTATCAAGAGGTAGGGCTTCCTTTGGCTCAGCGGTGCTTCGGAATATCCTTCCATAAGACCGCCCAGGGTTTTCCCTAGGTAGCTGGGGACTCTGTCCCACAGGTTGCAGAGCAAATGAAGTAACTACTTCAGAAAAAGAAGTTTTGTACTCACCATAACGTTCCATCTGAGTAGGTACTTCATTTGTCTGCAACCGACCCCCCCTGCCATCCCCCGATCCTTTTCGGGACTCCTGATCACCAAAGAAATCTTTGTTCTGCTATTAGGACAGTGATCTGGTGTTGCTTCCTCTATCAAGGGTAGGAGTTGTGTAAGAGGCAAAAAACTCGATCTGAGGTAATGTAGCACATAGCAGGGGATTATGGGTAGGGGAGGAGCTAGGAGCTCGGATCTTGTAGCTTGGAAAGCTGCCGGCTCGGATCCGAGATCGGATCCGATACCCACAGGTTGCAGACAAATGAAGTACCTACTCAGATGGAACGTTATGGTGAGTACATAACTTCTTTTTATAGACTGTCAAGCCTTGCAGAGAGGTTCACTATGCTAATGTTTGTGTGAAAAATGTATAAAAATATGTTTTCTACTTTTATTTACATATTTTTGTTGAATATATTTGTTAGAGGCAGGGCATTGTGTTTTTAGGGGCTGTTATATTTTCACTAAAAATTCTTATTTTCCCATTGGGAGGTTTACCAACTCTCACAGTCTTTGCTACCAGTCTTTCAGGCTTCATTTTTGTCTGGAGTCTGGACCATGGTACAGTTACCAGTCTCCACATTGCTTCCTTTCCTTGTCCACAAGAAGAAGCAAACTGCTAGGGATACTTAGGCTGGCTCCTTCACTGCCTCATCTGCTGATGGGTGAATCTGCTTTGTTGGACTTGGCTCCCTGCTCATCGATATCTCTTGGTCTCTCTGATGTAGCTCCTTGAAAAGCCACCAGGACTGGTAGTTACTCATATCCTCTGTGGCTATAGGGTTGCAGTCACTGGGCAAAGAAGAACCATTCTTGTCATTCTTGGGGGAATGAATGGGTAAGGGTTTAAAACATGGCTGAGCCATGATACATGATCCTTGAGATAGTGACTCTGCTACGAGTCATTTTGTTTGGGGAGTTTCCAAGAGAAAGATGTAAAAACATTAAGAATATTACTTCTCCTATTTGTATTGCTATGGTCAGTGAAGTATTGCAGGAATTTGGTAAAAAAAATGATTTCTGCTTTTAATGTTTCAAATTCTGTCTCTTTGCTTACTTCAAATAAAAAAAGAAAGTGTTCCTCCTCTTTCTGGCATGGATTTTCATAACAGGAGGAATGGAAGGGGTTGTTTTTCTTTAGTGATTTCTCCTACATGCTGAGGATTTTGATTCTGAGGAAAGTGTTACTTTGTGTTTCCCCCAGAAGAGCTTTTCCTGAGACCTTGGCTAAAATGAAAGAGGTATTTTGGTGTGAACAGAATGAAATCCCTATTTTCTAGCAAAAGTATTATGATTTGTTGCATTTGGATGTTTCCACAGCTTGCAGCTTTCTCTCCTGATTTATCAGCTTTAAAAGATGTTTTCTTAACAGCTTGCAGATTGCCTGACAGCCAACCTCCTACGCTTAAAAATCTGATATTTATTTTCTAATGCTTAAACAGACCCTGCAGTAATTTCCTTATCTAAAAAATGCTACTGAAAAGGATGGAGAATATTTTGATAAATTTGGGAAGAATTTTTATTTTTTTCTACCTTAACTTTCATAATTTTGAACTGTCAGACTCGCATGATAAAATTTTTAATTGGCTTCTTTTGAGAATACAAGAAAGTTAATGGTTAGCCTGTCCTCTTCTGAGTTAAATAATTAATTGAATACCTTAACTGTATCTGTTTCTCATGTAACCAAATCTTAAAGTGTTATGATTCTGTTGATGCTCTTTCCCATAGCTGCTGCTACTGTTTCAGTCAGCTTTACTTGGTTACATTTTCAGAACTTACCAGACAATGTTAAAATACAGAAAATTTTAAAATTTCCTTGACAAGGATGTCCTTTTCTCTCTTGTGATGCTGAGATTCTCAAAATATTTGATGAAATGGGGGAATTGATTCAAAGGGTGACCCAAGTTTTCCAGCTATCCTTTTCTAAGTTTAATAAATCTTCCTCACTGATTCAACATCCTTTTTCAAAAAGAAAATTGTGCAGCAACGTGCTAACAAACAAGATTTTAAAAAGCAATGGCAAAACAGCTCTTAAAGAAAGGAATGCCTCCCTGATCCAAGTTCAAGTCCAAAACATCAGAATAACTACTTTCCTTACCAGCCCATCTCCCATTTCCCACACTGGCAGTCTATCCCTCAGTTGAGGTCTTCATCTTTCCAGTGGCATCAGATTATTTCAGACAAATGGGTTTTGAAAATCATCGACAGTGGTCCAGATAGCAGCGGGAGTCCTTCCTCCTTTTAAGTGTATTCCTCCTCATCCTGTAAACCAGACACCCCTGTTTCCTCCAGTTTTGAAGGAAGTGTTGTCTCAGGGGATCATAGAACTAGTGCCCTCAGATCAGATGGGCAGAGGATTTTATTCAAGGACTTGTGGTGCCAAAGAAAGAGGGAAGTTGGAGACCAGGCCTAGATTTCTCCTTTTTCAGTCTTTATGTCAGCGTCCCAAAGTTCAAAATGTTTCCCTCCAAGCCCTGCTCCCTCTCATTTCTTTACTTAGTTTCATGGTAAAGTTAAATTTAAATGATGATTACCATCACATTCTGACTGGCAAATAATTTAGACTTTTTTTAAATTTTCAGTATCGTCCTTACACTGTCAGTTCTCTGTCTCACAATGTGCAGATCTCCTTGATGCTGGAGGTAGACCAAAGTGTCTAGCTTCAGTAATTGCTTTCTGCAGGCTTCAAGGTATTCTCATCTTTCCATATTTAGACAATTGTGTTATATTTACAGACTCTGTTTCCAACTGTCAAGATTCTTTGATAAGTGTCATGAAATTCCCACTGTCTAGAGTTTCAAGTGAGCTTACACAAACCTTCTGTCACTCTTTCACACACAATATATTTTATTAGGATATCTTCTAGATGCATCCCTAGGAAGGAGCCTTTCATTCTCTAAACAGAGTGGAACTATACAAAGAAATATTCCTGAGAATTTCCAACCAATCTCTGGTATCTGCCAAGAAATTTCTCAGGATTCTTCATTTAATTTCTACAATTACAGTGATTCCCTTGGCCAGACTTCACCTGAGTAAAATTCAGTGTTACCTCAGGTCAGTATGGTCTTAGAATCAATACCCTTAATCTTTTTAGATTCCAGTGCTTGTGTTTTTGACTAGGAAAGTATTGTGGTGGCTAGATCAGTTCGGTCTCATTCCAGGTCTGCCCTTCTCCCTTCTAACTACTCTTTAGTCTGTTATAACAGATGTGACAGATGATTTGGACTTTCCTTGCTTGGCCGTATCAAAAGGGGTATAAATGCAATATCTGTGGAACATGCAGGCAGACAAAAGCACATCAAAGCTAAAGAGAAGCTAGCAGAAATTGGTGGTTTGAAACCCTTAAATTTATTTATATTTTGTTGACTGGATTATTCCCACGAGGCTAGAGACCTCTTTTCTGTGGAGATCCGAGGTGGTAAATGTGGCCAGGGCATCCAGTAACTTCCTGTATTCTTCAATATGTGCCATGGGATCTTTTATTTCCACCTGAGGTAAATCATCTGTGGTATGACCTCTTCAAGCTATTACAGACAACACCACAGTGATATGGTGTATAAACAAACAAGGAGGTAACAGATCTTGCCCTCTTTGCAGACTTGCATTGATGGCCTTGTAGGTGATAACTCAGCTTGGTTTGACTCTGAAGCCACACATTCTGTCAGAGCATATTTGAGCAGACAAGATGAGCTGGACCAGGACAGACCCACAGAAAAGGAAATTATATCCAGGGATCTTTCAAGAATTTATCCACCTGTGGGGAACTCCTCAAATAGATCTGTTTACCTCCTTTCAAAACACAGTTAAAAAAAATCTGCAACAGGACTCCTTGCAAACAGACCTAGATGACGGATGCCTTTTCATTCCCATGAATGGGAATTTTCATGTATGCTTTTCCACCCTTTCCACTGATACTAAAAGTTCTTCTAAAGATCCAAAAGGACTCTCCAAAGATAGTGGAGGCAACTCCCTTTTGGCCCAGGCAACAGTTGTTTCTATTCTTTTGAAACTGGCTAAGGGCAATTACCACAACCTTCCCCACAGACTGGATTTACTCACATAAGACCAGGATTGTTTGATACACCCCAGCCTGAAAACACTTCAATTAACTGCCTGGATAATAAGAGTTTTGATACCATTTAGGCACCCTTTTTTCCTGTGGGTATGCAGAAGATACTTAAGGAGGCTAGAAAACCTGCTACTAGAAAATCATATGTGTAAGTGGAAGAGATTTCCTAGTTGGTGCCATGGTTAGAACCAGGGCCAATTTTAAGGGTCAGATATGTCTAGTTCTAGATTATCTGTATGATTTATTATCCTCTGGCCCTTTTTACTCATCCATCAAGAGTGATCTTTTGGCCATTTCTGCTTGCCTGCCCTTAAAACTTCCCCTTTCTAACCATCCTCCAATCAAGCAGGTTTTGAAAGGAGTTTTACATATCTGACACCTAGGAAACTGCTGTCTCCTTATTCAGATCTTAACTTTGTGTTTTGAATGACTAACACTTCTTTTTAAACCAGCTCATCTGGCTGATTTCAGGTTCTTAACATCGAAAACTGTGTTATTCTGCAGGCTGTTATAGTAAGTCGTCCTTTCATTATATTCCACAAAGATAGACCATATTTGAGAAAGAATCCTTTTATGCCTAAATTGTTTTCAAAGTTTACCTTGAGCCAATCTGTTTATCTCCCTCTATTATTTCTAAAACCTAAAGGTGATGGACAAGGAATCCTACATACTCTGGATGTCCATAGACAGCTCACATACAACTTTGACATAGCTAAATCCATCAGGAAAGCTGATCAGCTATTTGTCTACTATGAAGGTAAAAAGGACAACCAGTGTCAAAGCAGACAGTTTTTGGATGGTTTTCTCATGTTACTTATTTTTGCTATTGTCACCATAACAAACCACTTGCAGGCAGGGTTTGGGCCTACTGTGCCAGGGCACTGGATTTTTATAAATGGGTGATGCTCTGTACATACTCTCACAAAACATTTCAAACAGGGTTCCTTTTCCAGCTCTAGAACAAGTTTTGCTAGGACCATTCTCCATGGGCTCTTGGATTCTGGAACATTTTTCTCCTCCCTTTATGTTCCTAAAATACAGTAATCTAGCTTGGGCTGCTGCAACAGTGATGTAATGGTGAACATAGTACAGTTGTACAGGTAAACTTACCCATAACAGTAGATGTTGTAACAGATCACTGTTGCAGTAGCCATCCTCTCGCTCCATCACCCTTGGTTTGTTTTTGAGGTATTGCCAGGGTGTGGATGTATATACCTTGTGTATATAGTTACAAAAGTTTTACTATTGCTTTTCCTTACATTGTATTTTCCCTGTCAGGGCTGTTGCCTCTCTTCCTGATACAACAAAGCTCTGAAGCTGTTGGTGCCCAAACTGCCTTCGAGTCTAGTTCTGATTGAGCACCTGGTGGTTAGGACATGTGTGATATGACAAGAAGCTTTGAAAGTTGTCCTGTGACCATATTCTGAGCAAGATATAACCCACGTAGCTTAGGCTACTGCGACAGTGACCTATTACAACATCTGCTGTCATGGTGAGTTTACTTACATAACTATATTTTTCTATGATAAGAGCCAAAGCTAAATCAAGAAAAAAAGTATTTGTCAGTACCTGGTGTTGCCTGCATTTATGATAGATTTCAGTAATATAGTAAGAGAGGGAGAGAAAGCTACAGGAGAGGAGAATGAGATTATATAATGAGGCACATACAAGCAAATGTTTGTTCAGTGTGCAAATATTAATCCTAAAGCTTAGGAGTTCCTTGAAGGCACATTGCATCCAAAACGTCACTGCATGCATATGAAGATGTCACCTGCTAGACTGAGAAATTTCCAGAAATATTATATCTGTGTCATTGTGAAATATTATTTTCGCTTCTTAATGCTGTTTGTAAAAGCACTTTCTACATATTTAATGCCCCAAAGTCGAAAATTAGCAGTTGAATTTCATTTTATCACTTTCTGTCTCCTGCAGCCTCCTCTTGTCTTCTTTGTTACATTCTGAAAGATAAATTTACATAAACATTTTGTTTAATGAAATGCTATAACATTCTGGATGTTATTTAGTTTTAGATTAAAAAAAAAACAGAACAACATAGAGAGGCGTACTAACTTTGTTATTTTAAAATGCCACAGTAAAAGAAGCAGATGTTTTAAGCTACCTGTTTCATATCATTGTTTACAAAGTCTTGCACATATATTTTGTTACATGTGATATAATTCTTAAATAAAAGCAAAAACAAACTTATGAAACTGGTAGGTTCAGAGCAGGGGCTGGAGTTCTGAATGCTCAAATCTCAGTTCGTAATGCAGTTAAAGTGGTTAACAGCTTGCAAAGGATGCTAAAGTAGTGAGTTTACTAGGCTAAACAAGTTTCACAGGGCTCAGCACTTCTGTTATCTGTGAATAGGTAGTAGAGGTAATAGCAAATAATGTTAGTGGCATTCAGTTTTTTCTGTGGTTCTCTTAATGGGAAATGAGTACAGACAGAGCATATAATCACGAATAGTTCCCTGAACTGCTGCTTGCTTTTTTTTATTATTGATATTTACATTTAGTAAACATTACTACTGTTCTGCTGATTTTCTGTAGTCATTATTGTGTAAAATTTAGCTCTGGTCCATTTTAGAAGTTGCAATCTGCAGAATGAGTAATAATGGCAACAAATGTGTCTGACCTTTGGACATATAGATAGTACAGATCTTTCCTGAATACAGTCCTTTACATAAGCGGATCAAAACATAGTGATGTTACCATCTAAAATGTTTTAGTGTTTGTAAGTGGTAAACATTTTCACTTTAATATAAAAGTAACAGGGATCTTTCATGAAAAAAATATTATTTAATCATTTAATTCTCATATGACTAATTTATCCATTTCAGGGTTGTGGAGGATGTGGAACTTCTCCAGGAAGCAAAGAGCATAAGACAGAGAACCAGTCAAACTGGGTGCTGGCCCGTCATATGATATATATATGTGTGTACTCACATGCAGATTGTACATATCTAAGAACAGTTTAGAGCAGACGTGTCCAACCTGCATCCCGCAGGCTGCATGCAGCTCTCAGAGCTCTTTAATGTGGCCAGTGACCTTTAAGTGCAACTTCAGTGTACGCATGCACCAAAACAATTTTTTTGTTTGTTTTTCATGTCTGTCACCTGTAACTGCAACATCGGTGTGGGCATGTGCCAAAGCATCCTTTCCGTTTTTTTTTTTGTTTCACACCGAAGTAGGATCTGTGTGTTTGCTCCGAAAAAAATCAGTGTGTGTGTGTGTGTGTGTGTGTGTGTGTGTGTGTGTGTGTGTGTGTGTGTGTGTGTGTGTGTGTTCGTGCTGAAGAGGGATTCAGATTTGCCGTTGTTGCCTTTGAAAGGGACAGCACCTAACTGTATTAATAGGTAAGTAATAACAAATAAAATAAAATCCTGTTGTTGCTGCTGTGATTTATATAGTATAGGGGCTTGCCTAGTTTGTAGATGCATAAGATAGTTCACAGACCTAGGGAGAAAAACGTCATTTATTACAACAATACATTACTGGGCAAAACATATAAATTACAAAAAGCATCAAAGATACTATTTGAAAAGATTGCAGAATATAAAGTTGACATTATTACATATCACAAGTAGTAATCAGCAGACTTGTGGGTAAGAGATAGTTGTGGTTACAGTAATACAGGTGACTTTAATTATTACATACTGCAAGCATCAACACAGAAGGCCAGAAGAACCCACAAAATTTGCATAAAATAGATTGTAATCACACAGGAAAGATACATATTTGCATTTCTTTGGTAAATGTGCTGTAAGATTAAAGGGTGTCATTAAAGTTTCATGGCATGGATTTGATGAAAAGGATTATAATGTGTGAGTTTCTAGGTGATTGCCTTTAACCATTGTGCTAAGTGCATTTATATTTCCAGGTGGGTGACAGGCAGTTGTTTCACTAGAAATGTTTCATAGTGTAGGAGGAGGAGTTTATTTTCAGAATTTAGAGTTTGGATGAAAAACATACATCACCATGATTACTGTGGGAATGATGTGTTATGTTAGAGGACCTAAGGGGGCATTTAAACGGTGTGCTAGTCAATAACTAAGAGTGGAGAAAGGCATTTGTTGGAGTTGCATAGTGCTGAGTTGACTATAAAAAGCCTAATGAAGGCAATTTTACTTGGAATTTCAACCCATTTGTTTGCTGTGAGTGATGTGTTCTTAGGATGTGGCCCAGTGCAGACATAGATATATGATAAATACCTCTCAACATGTAGACATCAAAATCTGGACAAAGGCTCTTGAAAAGTAGGTGCATCTGGTCAAAATCTGGACAACTAATTAGAATGGTATTTGTATATCTAACTGCATAACTCTCAACATGATTGTAGGATACCACCACTCAGAAATACAAGTTGAAGTAGTTTAGAAAAGAGAGGTGATGAAACAATGTAAAAATATAACCAGAATAATCATGTTTCATTCATATTAAGTATAAGTGTATTTACTTTTGATATGCATTTTTTATGATATAATGTGTGATATATAATGTATGATGTATTTTCAATTTTGTTATTGATATTTTATTGTATTATGTATTTTGCTCTGCTGGATTCCAGGATGTGGGTGAAAATAAATCAGGCAGTACTTCAGAGGAAACAGACACTAATCCAAATGAAGCTTTAAATATCTAACATAGCAAAGACGTGTGATCACTATCATCCAATAAAAGTTCACAAGCTGGCTACTAAATATTTTATATAATATTTAAACTTAATAATTCCATTTAAACCAGGAGGTTTATCTACCCTAATAACAATCGTCATCTTAATTCTTTGATGTCTAAATAATTTTCAGAGAATCTTCAGCTCGTAGTATGTGCTTTCAAAACGGATGTCAGTCATGTTATGGGAGCCTACTATTTTAGTTTAATAATTTCCACTTTAAAAATAGTATATTTTTTTCTGGCTCTTGTGTATGTAAACTTATTCTTAGATATTCCCATAATCCTACACTTAAGAGATCTTCCTGCAGAATCTTGAACGTTCCAGGGCTGCACCCCAGAAACTACATTATAGAAATGTGAGAAAACAAAATCTTAAGCTATGTCATGCTGTGAATTTTTCACCAACTTTAAGTAAAGAGAGAACTTGTCCTGTGACTTAGGACCTTTTAGTTTCTTAGAATAACTTGCAATAAATACGTAGTCCCAGTTCTGTGGCTGTATTTTGTGTGTGCACGCACAGATGTTCTGCCCAGATGAATGTTAGATAAATTAAAAGTGAAAAATATCTTGAAGTTATTGTACAGCAGCCAATCAGTGTTTCCACTTACTGAATCCCAAAGTAATTGACTCTGTTTCTTAGGAATGAGTTGCTATGTTACTTCTAACTGAAAGCAGCTGCATAAACAGAATAGTAGCTTAAATCAATGGACTAAGATGGGGGGGGTAAAGACACTGAAAGCCAAGACTTTGAAAGATAAGATGAAAAATGAGATTTTACTTTAGCTTGTTTTACTTCTGTTGGGTGAGAGCCCTTATTACCCATTTCACTGTGTGAAATGAAGAGGTAAGTGCGTAGTGAGTGAGTGAGTGAGTGAGTGAGTGCATGCATAAAAGCAAAATGTGTGCGTGAAAGTAGAAGAAGAGTGTGTGTGTGTGTGTGTGTGTGTGTGTGTGTGTGTGTGTGCATGAGAGAGAGAGTGTTGTACTGAATTAACATACCTGTCAACTGTACGGATTTTCGAAGAATGTATGGATTTTTGTCTCATATAGTTTGAGTTCTGATATTCAAGCTGAATATATCCATAACTTTTACAAGTCCTCTTCCTACTGGGATGATATTGTTTGAAGATGTACATTTCAACAGACATGACTGATCAGTATGGTTTTGTATGGGTACATGGAGATAGGATACTATTAATGGGGAAAGAGGTGACCGAACTTAGATCACATACCTCTCAACCATACAGATTTTTGCAGAATTTCCAGAATTTTGCCTCATATTTTTGGCATGTTTTTCATAAAATTGTGGTTTTCTAGCATCCTAGTGGCAAATTATTAAAGACTGAAGTTAGAAAACAATGACAGTTATTTGAGTTTCAGAATTCATACCCTTCAGAAAATTTATGCTAATGCAAAGCCTATTATTCCATCAACTTTCAGTCTGTAATACAGTATTTAAAAACTGCCCCTATTTTTGGGCCTTTATCCCACTTTTATTTATGGCTTTTTCCAGATTTTGTTCTCTAATAGGTTGAGAGGTATTAGTGTACTCAGTGTGACAGTGGAAAATAAGTGGGTAAATCATATTAGTGGTCAGACTTACACAAGTGTCCTTTTTGTATTGAGTATAAACCTATAGTCATGATCTACAAATGATGCAGATTTTCTAAGCTTTATGGACATTGTTCATATAATGTGCTTGTGGTGACCTGAGATTTTTTTAGCTATTTTCTTGCAGACAGACCACAGAATTACTAAAATTGTTAGCAAATTCAATACTTTAATTTTGATAAAGTGAAGCTTCAAATGTCTGGTAGGCTGTTATAGTATTATATCCTACATAAGCAATTTATTCACTGTTCGAATGCACCCACAGTACAGCCAGGAGGTTGACTTTGGTTGCCCGCAGCAGCAAAAGAGTTAACTATATGATATATTTTATATGCGGTCCCAAGACAATTTCTGTTCACTCAATGCAGCCCCGGCAAGCCAAAAGGTTGGACACCCCTGGTTTAGAGGGATCAACAAATCAGGTGTTAATATGTCTTTGGATGTGGTTGGAGACTAGAAATGTTAGAGAAACCCCAAGATTTGTATTGGTTTTTTTTTCTAACTTTGTTAATGCCAATTAATGATCGTGCGGGTATCAGCTACTCATGCTCTGGTAAACTATTTGCAGTGGATTATATAATAATTTTATTTTTAGAGAAAGAGAACAAGATATAATTTAGCATACTGCAAAACAGCAAGATGAAAGTAAGAGTAAAAACTACATTACAATAAAACAGGTAGAACATAAACGTCAGATGTAGAAAATGTAAGATGTGCTGTCATCTGGTATTAGAAGAATTGAACAACAGAGTATAGTACATTGAGAAACCTTGTGAAGCGCTTCTCTGTCTGGGCCAAATATAGGAGAGATCCATACAGTTCCTATTCCTATTCCTACTATTCTAGACTTCCTATATTCACACAAGGACCAGGTGCCTCAGACAGGAACAGTTATACAGTTAAGGCATCCATTCCAGCCATGTGGGATGTGGATGTGGGAGATGGACTAGAAAATTTGGTAAAAACTATGTTATGCTTCGTTTCCTTATGTAGAGTTTTCCGTGGTGGTGGTGCCTCCCTAGGATGGTGCCTTAGTACAACTTACAGTAGCAAACCAAGCCTTCCCACCCAGCCCTTTGAACATTCGGTTCCTGTCCTGGAAAACAGCCTTTTGGTTGCCATTACTTTTTCAGTGCTCCAAGAATTCAGCCTCAGTCCTTATGAATATCCATCTTATGTATTCAGCATCCTTATCTCATTTTTTCATAAGATAGAGTGTTCCTTCTTACTAATCGTCATTCTTACCAAAGGTGGTCAAATTATAAATATCAATCAATCAATTCCCTTACTTTCCTTGCACAGGAGAATACAGAATAGACAACTGCATTTTGCACAGCACACTGCACTGACAGACAACTGCTACCTGCACAGGACTTTTGGATTTTTAAGTAAATTTGCCATTTTTTTGCTAAATCAGCTTTTGGCAAATGGTAAGACCATTGACTATAGCAAATAAGTGACTAATGCAAATTGGAGAATTCAATCTGCAGTCAAACGGTTCCATCATCAGACAAAACCCGGTCTGAGCTCACCTCTACTAGGGCTCTCTCACTCGAGGCCTGCTTCCTGTCTGGGGCTTCCCTTCTCTGCAGCCTTCTGGTCTAGGATCCCTTCTTTGACATATGTACTGCAGCTACATAAGTTGGATTCATATTTGAAGTTTAGGGCCTTAAGCCCGATATGGCATTGATAGGCTGGGCCTTTGGCTCGCCAGTAACTATCCCAGATAAGTAAACTCTGTCCCACAGGTTGCAGTTCAATGAAGTAACTACTTCAGATAAAGTAACCAAATGAGTAACTACTTCCATCTTAGAAGTTATAGCATTTCCATAGTATTCCATCTCCATCGCCTTCCATTCCCGTACTGATCACCCCTGCCATCCCCAGGATTTTTGGGCAAATTTAGAATCTGAGGCTGTTGTAGTTAGGCAGGGTTTGCTGGGTCAGGGTAAGGTGCTTCCCTCTCCGAGAGGTAGGGTATGTAAGAGAGGTAATTAGGGGCTGAGCCGGGGGATAGCAGTAGCAGGGGGTGCCTAGTAGGGGGGATCGGAGATGGGATCGATCTTACAGCTTCTTTTTATGAAAAGCAACTCAAGGCAAAACAACTGGATGATGAGTTTAAGTCTGGCACAGTATTAGTATAGAACTTCATATAAATGGCAATAAGAGGCCTTTGCTTTAAGGTAATATCTGAAATGATAAAACTATGTGTATTGGTAGTGTTTCTGCATAATCTCCCAGTGCCTTTTTGCATGAGTGGCTTTAGCAGAAGGCCAACATTTGTTTTTACAGGCTCATTCCACTTACTTATGTATCATACAATAAATGATTGTACTATTCTTCTTAAATGTATCTTTTTAAACTTCAGGGTAGTCCCTATTGCCACCTGACAGTACCAAATTCAAGGTCTCGGTAAAAAGTTATTGCTACTCATTGTGGAACATAAAGCAGCTATCACCTTTCTGTTTTCTTAAATTAATGACTTTATTAAGAGAATGACACTCTGGGCTGAGTACAGTCAATAAAACAGTTTCTATTTTATTAAAATTTAAAAAATGACATCACAATATCACACAATGTAAATAGAAGTGTAAGTCAAAATGTGTGAAGAAGAAACCAAATAAAACATAAAAAAACATACAACAAAGTAACTATTTACAGGAGTGTCTACTAGACAATTACATTTCTAATAATTATAATAAGTTAACAAAGTGTGGTATATAAATAACTCAAGTTATTTATTTAGTAGTTCTTTAAGATTCTTCCACATATACGAAGAAGTGATTCTGGTAGTTCTTGTTCTGATGGTAATGACTTCCAATTGACAAACTTCTGTTATAATGTTCATGAATTCATTAAACGAGTGAGTAGAATCATTTTTCAACAGTTTCAACAGCTTTTGGAATGGAAAAATCTTTTGAAGCCCATGCACAACATAAAAGTCTCTTGCAAGGTCACCTCACTCACTTTAGGTTTTCTATGTCACAAATTATATGTCTCAGTGGTCTGAGGATAAAAGACTTTTACAATACCACGATGCTGATTAAAATCCAAAATGAAAACAATCTCATACTCCCAGGTCAGACAAAAGATCACTACAAATCTTCCCTCGTCTAGTTAGCTGATCGCTCTGACTTTTTTTTCCCCAGAATTGGTAATGTGGTCTTTACAAATGTTTCCAAACTCTTCTGGAACCTCATTCTTCCTTTCCTCCTCAAACTTCACCAAACACCCAAGTCTAAATTTCTTTCTGGACTTCTAGTCCATACTTCTCTGACCTGTTCCTTTTCCAGTCTTCCTTAAATACCCTGAGGGTACATTGGCATTATACACATTATCATCACAATCCTATATGTTTTAAAGTTATACATCAAGAGGTTTCAGACTCTTTATATCCATTTCATGTTACACATTAATAGCATTCAGTTTTTATATCAGTCTTTGCAAACTACTGGCCAACTACTGTAGCAAATTATTTTCCAAAAAGCTAGTGCCATGCAGACTTTCGAGCCACATTTGATGACCAAGCATTCACTATGAAACTCTAGTATCTGACAAAGCTTAAAAACTGACCCTTTTGTTCAGACTGGTCCTAAGTGAATGCTTAACTAGTTTATTCTTACCTGGAAATTCATGAAATGTCACTGTCACAAAGCAGAAACTCTTTCAATTCCTGTTTTGGAGGTCTGGATATTTTAGGTATAAACTGCTGGTGTCCTCTCCATGTGATTATGGACTAGTGCCATCACAGTGCTTAGTCTGTCTTGTGGGGAGGTATAATGCTTGAATACTGTTCTAAATGGGATTAACTCCTGTTCTCATATCTCCTTAGGTATATCTGTTGGTCCTGTAGTGCCTCTTCCACTGAGGAACTCATAGGGACTGAATTCAGTGCATGCTTGTGGAAGATTATGGTTAGCAAACAGGAGGTGCAGGAATTACTGGTCCCAGATTTTGCCACCCTCTTCTATCAGTTTCCTAAGCATGGACTTTACCATCCTGTTAAATCATTTTATCAGGCCATCATTTTGTGGACAATATACAGAAGTTCTGAGCTGCTTCACTTTAACGTTGTGACACAGTTGATTTATTATCTTTGATGTAAGGGTTTCCCTGGTCTGTGAGAATCTCATTTAGTATGCCTGCCTGGGAAATAGCACAAAAACAACTCCCTTGCTATAACCTTAGAATTAGCCTTCCAAAGAGGGATTTCTTCATTGCTTTTCATAATCTGGTATGACCATTTTATTTGATAACCATTACTAGACTTAATTAAGGGACCCTCAATGTCTATGACCATCATCTAAAAGGAGGTATCTATGATGGTCATAGGGTATCAGTGGGTTCATAAAAACAGGATCTGGAGCTATCCTTTGCTCATTGGGGCACCATGCACAAACGTTTTCTTCTTTCATGATTTCCTGCCAGTAGAATGTGGCTAGAATTCGGGCTTTAGCTTTCTGCATATCCAGATGTCTTCTCAGTATGTGGCAGTGTCATTACTACTTCTCTAAAAGGCTTAGCTACTAGCAGCTGGCAGTCTTTCCTTTTCCTTTTCCAGTACTAGGATAGCTGCCATTTTAATTATGGCATTATAATACCATTGTGGGCCATTTTAAGCCTAGCCAGTTTCCCTTTTTGTGCTTGAATTAACCAATGGTTAGAGAATACCTTACCCATCCCATGGTCAATGATTATATACTACAGATAATTTGAGGGGATTTATGCATGGGATAAAGCACTTAGGAGTGGCCTCTGCCCATTAGTAGTACAAGAGGTAGTCATGGAGTAAATTTTCTCTTTCCCATCCATAGATCCAAGTTGCTGTTGAATATGGACATGGATTAACTTTGTTTTATGTGGATGAGGAGTCGGTTCCAGAGCAGGTATCCCCTTCCAGATATACCTGTCCCTTTTTTAATTTCTCCAAATGTCTTGGGTTTCTAATACAGTGATGGCAATGAACCCCCATTCCTAAGTCAAAGTACGATTAAAGTTCGTGAAATTAGTATTGTTTCACTCTTTGATATCAGCCAAAAGTGCTCTTCGCAGCACCCGCAATGTGCCCAGTAATGAGTCCTTCTACAGTTTGTATGGAGTTACATGTACTGGTAGCATATCTAAATAAGATTTTAGACTCTTTTTTTATAAGACCCATTATTCATACTATTATTGGAACTATTTGGGTATCTTTCTTCCACATTGCTCTCATTTCTGCTTGCAGATCCTGATATTTTATAACTTTATGTCTCTCTGTGCGCTGGACACTGTAGTCACTGGGTCTGGCAATTTCAGTGATCAATGCTACTCTTGTCTTCTTGTCCTGGACCACTATATCTGGTTTTCTAGCATCTATCTTTTCAATTGTTGGTAATGGATGATCCCATGTGATGTAGACTTCATCATTTTCTATGATGCTTTGTGGCTCATGTTTCCATTGCTTTTCAGCCACAACAAAACCATAATGTTTGCACAATCTCCAGGGCAACAGTCTTGCCACATTATTGTGCCTTTCAGTATACAGACCTTCTGCCATTAGTACGTCACAACCAGTAATGAGGTATGCAATTGTTTCCAGTTCTGTTTTACAAAACCAGCATTTGTCTGTTTCTCCCACATGTTCAATGGACTTTGTAAACCAGCGTGTATGCAGCCTACTATCTTGAGCCACCAGTATTAACCTTTCATCGCATGGTTTGACTTCACCTCTCCTTAACCATTCTTGCATTCCCTCCTTCAGAACGGGGAATATATTATCTTGGTATGCGCTGATTTTTATAGATCATTTAGTGAGCATTAAGCATCCTTCTTATTTTAATGTGTAATCTATCCAACATGTTTTGGGGCCAATCAAGCACTCCAAAACTGTAAGTTAGTACAGGAAGAGCAAATTGGTTTATTACTTGGATTTTGTTCCTAGATATCAGTGCTGTTTTCAGGATTAATTTAAGTCTTTTAAAATATTCCTTACTAAGTTTTACTCGCATTTGTTCATGTTTTATTGATGATCCTTCATCAGTTCCCAAGTATTTATACACTCCATCTTGCTCAAGTTCTTTTATATCACATTCTTGTCCCAGAGTGATGTTTTCCTGGTGCTGCAGTTTTCCTGCTTTAAAGGTTGCTTTTGCACATTTATCAAAGCAAAATGACATTCTAATATCATCTGAAAAAGTTTTGACAAGCTGCAGCTGTGCTTTCAGTTCCTCATCTGATGAGCTATACAGTTTTAAATCATCAACAAACAGAAGATAAGTCTTTAGACTTTGTTGTTTTCTAGAAGCCAAATTGTAGCTATGGTCTAAGCTGTTAAATAAACAGCTTAATGGGTTAAGGGCAAGGCAGAACAGCAACAGCTTAATGGGTTAAGGGCAAGGCAGAACAGCAACGGTGACAGTCACCCTGGAATATACCTCTTTGAATTTTTATCCCTGGGATAATAATTTGTCCTTTATCATGGTTTAATTACAAAGTGGTCTGCCATTGTTTCATGGTCACTGTAATATAGTCAATCAGTGTAGGATGTATCTTATACATTTTTAAGCAATCTTTTATCCATGAATGTGGGATACTATCAAATGCTTTTTGTAGTCAGTTCATGCCATACTTAGATCTTTCTCTCTGTATTGTTCTGTTGATGTTGTATAAGAGGTTTAGATCCCTAGGCTGAGTATTTCTGATGCCATTTGACTTATTGATGTGAGTAAATCCATCGGTATTGGGCCGAACAATGCCTTGTATGCCAGACACAGGTCACCTCTTAGCAGTCTGTAAGATACAGAGTATAGTGACAGGGCTTTGAGTCAGTCCATGTAGGACATGTTTTTTAGGCCTTGTATCTTTTTAGTGAGGTATCTCTGTGGGCATTACAGTTATTGCATGTGTTTGGGGTGCTATACTCAACGACTGGCCTAATGAGGGTTGAGTACAAGGAGAAAGTAACACTCCTAGATCTGGACACAATCCCTTTTTTTAATAAGCTGCAGTATATAAAAGGGCTTTTTTACAACAAAGGACACGTGTTGGTCAAAAGTTACATCACTGTCCACATATATTCCCAAATACTGAAAAAGTGGGTCAACTCTTAAGAGTGTAGTGTCAGTGTGGTATTTCCCTGGGGCAGATGACATCCGAAAGGATACAATAATGCCTTTTTTGGCATTTAGTTTCAGTCCATTAGTTTGCCACAAGTTATTTATTTTGGGATAAGCATTCCTGCAGGATATCCAAGTTATTTGAGGATTCAGCCAGAACCCTTTGGCATTTACTTTTATCTCAGAAAAGTAGATGACAAGCAGGAGATGTCCCAGCACAGAACCCTGGAGTACTCCACTGGTGACTGGTCTCTTTGTGGATGTAACTTCCCCATTTTGATTTCCTGCATCCTGTTAGCCAGTGGAAAATTGTGACAAAAGGCCTGTCCAGGTCCACATGGTAGAGCCATAATATCAACAAACTTTACAAGAAAAAGAAAAGTAATTCCTAGAATGTTAGTCCTTGTCACTAAAATAAAATTAAATTCAGGAGTTTAATAAAATCCACCAAAGCTGTATGTGAGGCTAAAATAGCTACTCAAGCCAAAGACAATTACAGGGTATTTTTACTTAAGTTCATAATCTCAAAAACACAACACAGCAATGCACTGAGCTGATTGTGAACAATGTTGCCTACACTGAGGCTGAAGATATAGTGAACCTACTGGTCGATAAATTTAGCTGCAACTTTACACCTCTCTTCCTGCCATTTGTCCCTCAAGATATACCTGAAACTAGCTCGCCTGTAGCTATCACACAAGACCAAGTCTTAAAAGTGCTGCCAAAGCTAAAAATACTGCATCAGTGCATCCTGGCAGTACCCTGGGATGCATCTTAAATAACATGAAACATGATTTAGCCGCATCCCTAACACTGTTCAATCAGCAGCCATTCAGGGTTTGTACAAAACGAATGGAGAACAGTTACAGTCATTCCTCAGCATAAGGGAGGACCTTCCACAGACCCAGACTATTACAGACCCATAAGTCTGACCCATCTCATATGCAAAGCATGGAAAAACTTACCATGGACTTAATCAACCAGGACATGGGGAACCTCCAGACACTGGACCCATCTCAGTTTGGATTCGTCAAGGGCAGGTCATGCTTACTCAACCTGTTGTACTTTTTTGAACAGGTCACCACAACAATGGATGAGGGCAAAAAGGTACACACTTGATACCTCAATGACAGGTGTCTTTTACATTTTTTTGAAGCTCAGAATAAAGGAAAGGTGAATAGGAGATGCAGTAAATTCTATTTAAAACAAGAGAGCTTTATTAAGAAATGACCAACAATCATAATACTTACTGAGTGTATTCCAAAAAGCACTTAAAATTTTTACATAAGTGTAAGAGAAAAACAAATTGGCTTACATGCAATGTAAAATTAAATACACATTAAAGTAATTAAGAACTGACAGACATCTAATGTGGGTTGATGCCGCCTGTTAAAAGGATGTGCCTCATCAGCACAACACGGATGAGCGCTAGTATTAGACACTTGTCTCCTTTAGGTTCTTATCAGGATTATGTGGCATTTGCTTGGCTATTACAGCGTGGTGTCCAAATAACTCCCATTTACTCCTGGCGAAGCTCCCAAGTGTCCTTTTTCACTTTCTTACCCCCATGCACTTTATATCCTTAATTATAGACATTGTTTCTGCTGTGGTAGGGGTGTCAGAAGATTTCCACCATCTCATAATCACCTTTTTGGAAAGTAGCAAAATTAACCAAATCTTCTGGTTTGTGGGCCCAAAGATTCTACTCTCACCTGCCCAGATCAGAAGGAACTGCTCCCATGTGAGTGACCTTCTGCTCCCACGAATAGCATTGATAAGTTTCTGGGCATGTTCCATGAGCTCTTTAGCTTTGGACATTCCCAAAATATATGTTCCCAGTCCTCTGTTACTTCACTGTTACACATCCGACACTGTGGAGGTACAGTAGGATAGATTTTATGTATTTTGTCAGGGGGTATAAAAGTATTTATGCAAACACTTCCAGCCAAATATTCTGAACTTCCTGGACTTTGTGGCTGTCTTAGGGCCAAGAAAAAAACCTTCCTGTCTGTGGGTTTCCAGCTTATCCTCCTTTCCCAACCCATCACTGGCTTCATTGAGTAGTTCCTTATATAATTTACTAAATCTACCTCTAGTAGAATCCCTGTCCCCAGTAGCATCCTAGGGACTGGTTCTGTATCATCCAGTAGGGATTTTCTGTATTTATTCCACACTGTCCTTAGAGATACAAATATTAGAAAATGCCCTGGACCAATGTTATAGTTTGCTTATCCTCTTCCTAAGTAATGAGATCACTGTCAACAAGCAATTACTGTCAATAGATTGCTTTCTCTTTCTAGTCTGCCCAATTGTATAATAGAGGCCCAGGGTGAAATGTTCCATGACTCAGGCCCAACAGGAGAAGCATGGAGAATTGTGAATCTAGGATCCACTGTCCTACTACCCTTTGGAAAGTTTCCAGCATCTCTCCTCTTCACTGTCCTCCCCATCTCTCTTGGAAAAGTGTGACCAAAGGCTCCATTTCACTAAAAGAGGTTCACTTAGATTCCCCATAGCCTGAGTAAATTTATGGTAACTTCTGACATTTGGAAGAGCCAGGCCTCCATCTCCTCTGGTTGGCAGATTTTTCCCAGCCAACTCCAGGTCTTCTCTCAAACCATTCTTAACCTCTGCCCAAAAGATTTGCCCTGGGTCAAAAAAATGTGCAGAATACAAGATATGTGGCACTAACTTTGTTATCCAGATCAAGTGGCAGTAGTACCAACTCTTAATTAAGGTAAGGCACTTATCACGTACTGCTGACCAGGTACACTTAGGGGAGTCAGCACTCCCTCTAGTAAATCAGACTCCCAGATACTTCATCTTGTATTGACCCCATGCGAGGAGGAATTTCTGCACCAGATCTATGATAGGAGTATAATTTACTGGTATAACTACTGTTTTACTTTCATTTATTTTATACCTTGAAATGCAAATTCTTTAAATATCATGAGACGTTTTGAAAGGTCCTCATGAGATCAGCACAATCACAGAATGAGATGATCAGCATATAATGATAATTTCTCATGTCTAGAGCCCCAGCTGTGTCCTTGAATCTTGCTGTGTCTTATCCTTTGTGGTAATGACTTTGTGTACAGAGCAGATAACAAGGGGGAGAGAGGGCGGGCTCTGTCCTTGAATCTTGCTGTGTCTTATCCTTTGTGGTAATGACTTTGTGTACAGAGCAGATAACAAGGGGGAGAGAGGGCACCCTTGTGTATTGCCTCTATGGAAACAAAAGAAGTTAGTCTGCCATCTATTTTTAGGCAGCCCCAGAATATAGCTGTTGAAGAAGGGTGATAAGTTTGGAGGGGAAGGCAAACCTAGCTAACATATTCCACAAGAATGCACGGTTATCTCTATTGAATGACTTCTCAGCATCCAGTCTCATTAAAAGTAGAGGAGTTTCTTTTTCCCTGGCATCCTTTTGTATCATGTGGGTCTTAAGAATATTCTCAAAGGCCTGATGGACCAGAATGAATCAAAACTGGTCTGAACTGATAAGTCAAAATATTATTATATTAAGCCTGGATGCCATGATCATCATAAATGCCTTATAATCATGGTTAAAGATTGCAATTGGTCTATAGGAAGCCCTTCTCTTTGGGTCCTTACCATCTTTTGGTATAACTGTAACAATGGTCTCCCTCTAGGAAGGTGGAATTTATTTCTCCTGCAGGACCTGGTTAAAGATCACCCCTAAAACTAAAGTTTCAACCCCTGCCTTCCAAAACTCTACTGGGAAGCTATTAGGGCCTGGATTCTTACTGTGGACCTGCTTAAACTATTTCTAACTTCTTTTGCAGTTATGGGTGAAACTAAGCTATCTGCTTAATCTGTTCAAAATATAGGGAGGTCTAAGTCCACTAAAAAGTTGTCTAGGCTTAGATTCCACTCAGCTGCAACCTCCTTCTGCCAATACAGGAATCAACAGAAGGACCTTGCTATGTGTGCTATTTGATTCTGATAACAGGTCATTCTTTCCCCGAGACCTCATCTAATAATTTGGTGATACCCATTTTTTCTTTCAGTTTGGATATTCCTGGCAAGAATATTTTGCATTTTGGGAGCGTACTCAGAATAGAATCTGCTTAGCGATGCTCTTTTAAACTCAGAGCTCGCCTAAGTAGGTGTTTACCTCCTTTTGAAGCCTTATTCTGCTTCTCTTTCTAAGCCATTCTCACCCTGTCTAGATTGCAACTCTTTCAATTTTGGCAGGTTAGACAAATACTGACAATGCTGCTGATGTCTGATATTACTCTCCCTAGTATTTAAAGTACTTTTAAGGCCCCACTTCATCTTCTCCCAGTCCAAAATCAAGAACTCAGAAGTAGCATTTAATTGCTTTGGCTCCCTTTGCAAGATGGCACCTATTTCTTCTGTTCTTTTCCTGGTCATCAACCAGTAAGAGGGAAGAATATTTTCATATAAGAAAGGATCTTGGAGGCGTTTGTTTTTGTCTGACAGCCGATTTACATTTCAGGTAAGAATAGGTGAAGACTTCTAGATCTATTTTAGTTTCTTCCTCTATTGCTCCTCGCATCTTTCAGAGAAGTGGACTGGTGCGCACCAATCAATATTTAACATATAAATAATAGAATTAACAAGTGAACTTTATACAGCAACAATATCAAGAGTTTAAGGCAGTCACTCTTAAGATGAAATGACCTCATCAGATATGTACGAAACATCTGCAATAGCACTTTTCTCATGCTCCTCCAGCACAGAGTCCAGACTGATTTCTCTGTTCACAAAAATTAACCCCCACATAACTATAAAAAAATGTAGCCTCCATACGGACCTCATTTTCAGTTAGCAAAAAATGTCTGTGGGCTAATCACAATCTCACGATTTTATGAAGTCAAATGCCATCCCCAGCAGGAGCTGAGTTAAATTCAAATAAAACACATGTCCTGTGGACTGCCTTTGTTGAAAATTGAGTAGCTTTGTTTCAGAATAAACATGCAGCAATTTTTAAGGGATATCTATCTTTAACTAGTCATCAGGAATTTTTGAATGTAAATTGTAAAGCCTCCCACCTGTTGACTCTTAAAATCAAGAGACAAGAACTACATAGTCAGCTTCCTAAATGAACCTCTAAGTGGGTTACAAAAGGTAGGTTACTCTGTCCTGGTTAGAGAAGATTAGTTATGTCTCACTGTACCATCTGAGAAGTCGGGAGGTTTACCACTGAGTCAAGGCTTTATGTTTGTAAAGCAAACCTGCACTGTCAAGCATCTACACTGTTCTTGAGTCGCAAAGTGAGTCACTTGTGACCATTTTCAATATGTTAGTGTTAGACTTCCTGGATTATATCTAACCTCTGAGGCAACATGTTTCATATAATACTGTCTATTGTCACTATTTGGGAGGAGAGTCTCTTCATTTCAGCCACATTCTCGACCATTTTCCTCTTGAAAACCAGGAAAGGTTTAATAGGGATTCTCTCTTCTGCCAATTGCAAAGTGGTCATGTTTTCCTCCTGCAACTTGGGCTTTGTTTCCATGGATCCCTGCTGTTGGGATACTTGTTGTGCTCCTTTAGGGCCTGGTCAGAGTCATAGAATGATCTCACATCAGTTGGACAGAAAATTTTAATTGTGGCAGGGTACGATAGACTAAAACAGAGATTCAGTCTTCTCCAAGACCAAAAAATTAGAATAAATGTATCTCTTATGAGGCTGCTGATCAATGAAAAACCATTGCTGATGGATATCCATGTGCTATTTATCATAGAGTTTTTTCCCTTCACAATAAATAACAGGTTTTCTTAAGCTGAAAGGTTTGGCACTTAATTAACATAGGCGGGGGCTGCTTTCCTGTACTTCCCTGAAGCAGCTGTACCCTTTGAGCTCTGTCCTGTAAGACTTTTGATTCAGGCATACCAGTCCATGGCCTAAGTTGTTACCTCAGATAAGCCAAGCAATCTTGGTCTTCACCTCCTGTTGGAATATTGGAGAATCTGAGATTTTCCCATCTAGATCTATCCTCCAGGTCTGCAAGCTTCTTGGTGACTTCATCTCCAAATGCCTCCATATTGCCAATCTTTTCACTGTGCTCTTGTTGCTTGGATAGAAGCAAATGAATAGCTTATTCAGTGCGTCCTCCATTCCTTCGAGTCACTTATTTTGTATGTAGTCTGCCATAGCCCCACTGACTTTAAGAAACTCTTCATACATTTTATCTAGCTTCTGGTTGACTGAAACTAATGCATCCTCACCAGCTATACTTGGGTGTGTCACTCAGGCCAAGACTAGCATGGTCAAGATGTGCTGAAAGTTTAGTGTTCCTTTGTCTGGATTTTGCTGTTGTTTCCTAGAGTTGGAGCCCTGTGCTGAAGACATTTTGCAGTTAGGGTAACCTCTGAAATTAAATGTATTCCATTTGCTTATATAAAGGGGGTACCTTTCTTAACAATGAGCCAGGTAGGGGAGGAGTACAAGGAATCCACTGTCAGTAGGTTGTCACCGTACCAAAAGCCAAAGATGAGGTAATTTCTTATCCTACAACTCTGGATATGTTCAAAGTCTCATTCTTACATTGGACGTCCTTGATGTTTAGTTTTCTCACCTGCAGCTAAAACAACTTGAGATTCTCTTCTTCAGCAACCTGTCAAGATGTACAGGGCTTTGTTTCCTCTTCTACTAGAACCAGAACAAAAGTCTCTGAATCCCTGTCTTGTCCCACAAAGGGAAACTCCTGCAATAACTAGAGAGTCCATCTGCCTGTTACTTCTTCTGGGTGTAGTCTGGGAAAGCAAACTCTCTCCCTTATCTACACTTCTGTCTTGGCTTGAATTGTCAGATATTATTTCCTCTATTATTTTCTTTTTCTTTGCAGTTCCTCCCCTCCTGGGATTCTGTTGGGGGCAGGAGACACAGTTTCTGCATTACTCTTAGGAACATAGGAGGTTACTAGGCAATTGACCCAGAGGTCATTTTAAGCCTAGCCATTTCAAACTATGTAATACTGCAAAAGTACTAGTCAATACCCAGGACTGCATTTAGTGATGACTGCCTATGTCCAGGAAGGTTGTGGGTACTATCCTCAGTAAGAAGTTATGGTGGCCCATCCACTCATCCAGGTTCCTCTTGAACAGTGTTATAGAGGTGCTGTGTTTCACATGAATTGGCAGCCTGTTCCAATGACTGGCCATCACTGGGAGATTAATCTGTCCCTCCATCATGTCCTGTTTAAGTCACAGGCCATATTTAAGTCCCTGGAATGGGTAGCCCTAGACCCATTTGATTTACGGATATGCAGTAAGTTCATTAAGTTTGGGTCTTGGGTTTGCTCTGTAGGCCAGGCATAAGTCTCTCCTAAGAAGTCTATATGATGCGGAGTATATTGACAGGGATTTTAGTGGATCTGTGTAAGGTACATGCTGGATGCCCCTGATCTTATTTGTTAGAAACCTCTGAGATCTCTCTAATTGCTGTAGGTGCTTAGTACGGTACATACCAAATGGGGTGTTATACTCAATTATGGGCCAAATAAGTGCTGAGTGTAGGGGAGTTATAACTTTTGCTCTCGAGGAGATGGATTTACTAATCAAGTAAGCTACATAGAAAGCTTTCCTTACAACAGTAGATACATGGCGATCGAAGTTAAGGTCGCTGTCAACCTGTGATCCCAGGTCCATTATCACTTCGTGGGTGCTTAGGGTATTGTTAATGATTTGCTAGTGTAAAAGAACATTGTTTGTGCTGAAGGGAATGATGGTGCATTTCTTTGTATTCAGTTTGAGACAATGACTAATACACCAGTCATTGGTCTGTGTTGACATCATTAGGGGATTCAGTGCTTGCACCTAGTTTGTAGTCATCTGCAAACTTTGTTAGCCACAACCCTTTAGTCTTGACCTGGACTTCTGAGAAGTATATACCAAACAGTAGGTGGACCAGCACTGACCCCTGTGGCACTCCACTGGTAACAAGTCTGCTGTTTGATATGGGGTCACCAACTTTGATAGTGTGTGTTTGGTTTGTGAGTCAGTTGGCAACCCATCTTACAACAAATGGGTTTACATTCAGTTTGCTAAGTTTATTGGTAATGCCTGAATGCGGGATTGTGTCAAAAGCCTTTGCCAAGTGAAGGTATGCTGCATGCACAGATTTTCCCACATCAATATCCTCTGTCACACTTTTAAAGAAATCCACCAGATTTTACAGGCAGGATCTACCCTTCATGAAGCTGAATTGAGTAGGATCCAGGGTTTGGAGGTCGTCTGTGTCTTTATTTTATGAGGTCCATAATGATATGTTCCATGGCCTTACAGATGAGGCTGGTCAGGCTTATGGGTCTGTAATTCCCTGGGTCTGTTGCTAGGCCACCTTTGTGGAGGGGAATAACTGTAGCTGTTCTCCATTCCTCATGAACATAGCCTGTGGTTAGGCTTTGATTGAAAAGGGTACTTAGTGGTGATACATGTTCATGTTTTCGCCTGTTTAGAAGACAGCCTGGGATGCATACCTCCCAACTATACCAAATTACTTGTTTTTTACCAAGTTTTGGGGTCCAAATGAAGGGGTGCCACGATTCCTGAGTGGCACCCCTTCATTTCTGAGTTTTTTCTTTTGTTTTTTTCTTTGTCACCCTGTTTGAGCTGACATCATCATGTGCGCAATAACGTCAGCTCCGTCAGGGCTATCAGCCTGTTGAAATTGAGCTCAAGGAGCTCACGCATTTCCAGCTGGCCTAGCTGCTCAAATGCAAGTGGGAATGGCAATGAACGAATGGATTATGTCCGGGAACGGCAGCAGGAATGGCAACGAACAAATGGATTATGTTCAGGAACGCAATAATGGATTATTTATGTTCTGGGAACAGGAATCGGACCTGCGGGAACGGTCAGAAAGAATGAAGACTCCATGCAAGTAAGGAAGGAGAGTGTGTGTGAGTGTGTGTGTGTGTGTGTGTGTGTGTGTGTGTGTGTGTGTGTGTGTGTGTGTGTGTGTGTGTGTGTGTGTGTGTGTGTGTGTGTGTGCGCGTGTGTGTGTATACAGACTAGCTGATATCTAATAGCATACATTGTTGCACCTAATCAGACTTTGTCATAGCCACTTGCAATAGCAAATGTTAGTGCACTTAATCTCTCTGACCTTCCCGTAGCAGAAGTTGTACAACAGATGCTGATATTCACACCATACTTGTTTACGTATTTAGTTTGCTGAGCAGGTAGGTAGATTAGACCATACTTGCCTTTTTTGTTCACAAATTAATTACTGAAAAACTTTTATCCATAGGACTTGTTGGACTAGTGCTCACTTGTTAGGACTACTTTTCCCACTAAATTTTCCTGGGTTGCAAATACTATCCCTTACACTCCTGTAAAGCATACTCCTTATAAAAACCTGAAGTTTTTCTCAGTGTAAGAGAGCTCCCGTCTTGCAAATGGCCCAAGGCTGCTAACTTCCGTTGTTTATGGAAACTGTTTCCTATCTGTGACTTTAAATGTTTTATCAAGGTTTATTGTTTTATTTTTTACTAGGTATTTTATTAGCTTTACAAGTTTCAGTATCATTTTTTTTTTTTTTTTTTTTTTGCTTTGTGTCTAGTCTTCATGCTATTTTGCTTGTTACAACTTCCATAAAGAAATGCCACTGCGGCAGATTCCTCCTGCAGACTTATATGTTAAGCGTTTAATTTGTATTGGGCCTTTTTTGACACTAAAGGTGCACATCCTGCAGGTAATATAATGATGCCACCTGTTGTCATCATTGGTAAGGCATGAAAAAATGATTAAATGGAGAGGAATGTTCAATGTTTGGAAATTAAACTGCAACCTTCATCCTCCAGATCTCCTTTCCTTTCTTCAATAAACATGGACCACAGAGAACAGTACAGGAAACCTATTGATTTACATAAGTCCTTTCAGACCGTTTCAATGGATCTGTTCAGATATGAACACATTCTTACTCATATCCATTGGATTTTGGAGCTCCTCAGGGCTCATTCTTAAGCCTATTGTTATCTATAGTTTATGTGCTTCCATTGGGAAGCCTTATTAGAGAAAGGAACTTGCATATCATGTTTATGCAGATAACGCCCAAATATACCTGTCTTTTCCTCAGGACTAAATTGAGAGCATGTAATCCTTGGCTTTCTTGTAAAAGCATAAAATTGAAGACCTGCAAAGCAGAGGCCATGGGATACTACTTTGAGGGATGTATGTGTCCCTTCTCTCTGAAATTATATTATTTTTGAAAGAAACAAGCTTGAGTTTATATTAAGTGTGCAATCTAGGTTTTAACCTAGATGAAAGACTGACATGACAAAACCAAGTGTGTAACATCTCCATGTTTCCATTTACAAAACACATATAGGATAAAGCACTTTTGTCCCAGGCTGATTTCTCACTAGTAATTCATCCTTTTGTTTCATTGTGGCTGGATTATTGCAGCACCCTCTACATGAAGCTCCCCAACACTGAAATGGGCTACCTACAGTTAATGCAGAACTCTCCTCCCAAGATTCATTGCCAACAAATTCCCCCTGTTCTACATGTCTTACACTGAGAACCAGCTTGATTCAGGATTAACTGTATGGTTTTGGCATTGGTGTATTTATCTATACATGACTTGAGTCCCCTTTATCTGAAAGGGTCAGAGATGTTGTATATCCCAAGTAGGGTTCCATGCTCTGCTGCTCAGGGGGTGCTGGTGGTTCCACAGGTGCACATTTTGAATTCTGGTGATTATTCCTTTGTCTACGATGCACCCTGCCTATGGAATCTACCACCTCAGTAGCTTTGGGAGTGTTCATCCTTAGCAGGCTTCCATAGATCACTTAAAAATTATTTTTTTGATATCACATGAGAGGAGGATACAGTGAGTTATAATGACTGGTCTCTAGCCTTCTATTATGCCTGACTTAATTGTGGCTATAACTTTTGTTGTGATGTATGCTTATTTTTGTTTCGGAAAAAAAAAACATCAGAATAAAGTTGAAGTTGTATACTAAGCAGCCTAGAGAAAGTGAAGCCAACAAGAGTTCAGCATTATTGGAACACACAGTACAGAAGCCAGGATCTGAACCTGACTGACACTCACTTTGTACTCAGTTATTTGGTAGTTTCTCTACTTGGACCTCCTAGGATACCTGACATGGTATTCCCACCTCAAATGGCTTCTCTGTTTCTCGAGTCTTCCTAGGTGCCAGCTTCAGACCTCCATTCCTCACCTCCTGCTTGTAGGATAAAATCCTAGTATTTCTAAAAGATAGATTATAATTATCTGTTATGGCTAATAAGACATTAACCTCTCCAGTCGCCACTGGGGGTCAGACCTGCCTATGTCCTGACTTACATCAGTTCACCTTATGTCACCTGATATTACTACTCTGATTGATTGATGCCTCTTCCTGGTGCTGATGCAACTGATATAAGTCCGTGCTACTGGCACCTGCCCTCCAGGTGCTAACTTTACTGGTGCCAGTCATTATGACATCTATGTTTCTGATGTTGTCTCCTCTAACAATGGTGGGCCAGGCCCTGATTCCACCAGTCTTTGCTGCTCTGATGCTGGCTATTTATAGCCATTCCTATTATCAGATTTTGCTGCCTTCTTTGTAATATCCCCAAGTTGTTGAAATGATATAATATATGGCATCCCAGCTCAGTATAAGCTGGTTGAACATTTGCATTTGGCTCTATGTACCAGTCTTCCATATTTCACTCCATTTTAGTTCCATCACTGCTTAGCTTCACCATACATTTATCCATATGCAAACTATCCCTTATAATTTTCACTTTCACATCAGACAGACTGTAGTTCTCCTCTTGCTACAGTATGTCTCCTTGTGATCTCTTTGGTATCAAGCAAAGTTGCCTCATCTTCATCCAAATCCCATGCAACTAAAAGGTCTGGAAAGAGCTTTTACAAAAACAAACAGCTGGAGTCCTTGGTTAGATCTGATGACCTGTCAGAGAACATAGTGGAAGAGGAGTAAAGTATTTATTTCTTCCTTCACCTTTAGATAATCCTAAATTCAGGTAATCCTTACAACCCTGCAAGAGACTGGGGCTGGCCTTTGAATGCAATTCTTTCCCACAGCAAATATTACTACATACTTGCTAGGTCAAGAAACCATCTTTGTGATTCCACTTACAGTGGATAATGTTAAAGATTAAATCTGATAAAACTAGAAAAACCCAGAATCTATAACCTCAGTACTGAGAAAAGTGTGTGTGTGTGTGTGTGTGTGTGTGTGTGTGTGTGTGTGTGTGTGTGTGTGTGTGTGTGTGTGTGTGTGTGTGTGTGTGTGTGAGTGAATGCCCACATTTAATGCACCTGGTGGCTAGAGGTACTCGGGCTCAAATCCTGTACCTTGGGTACAGGTAAAAAGAGCCTAAAGTCCCTAGCCACCACCACTTGTGAGCTTTGACCAGTTTTCTTGTGCTAAGAGGTTGAGAGCTATGATGAGAATTGAGAATTGAATTCACTAAATGATAGCTATTAAGTTTCATTCTTCCTATTTTTCAGGAAACCGCTGATTTGGCATAGTGGTATGTTGCTCTGACTGTAGTGCATAGGGCCCTGGATTCAAGACTTGCCAGTAAAATGCATGGTGGTAACACAACATTTTATTCTAGCAACTTTCCAAAATTATACAAGCAATGTTTAAAATGTGTCCTTGGTTTTTGACCTTTTGCCCCCCCCCCCAAAAAAAAAAAAAAACTGAAATTGAAAATAAGTGTAAAAAGCTGTGCACGATGCCTTTGGCTTACACTACTGTCATTCTATTTATAGTGTGGGTGTAGAAGTAGACTTTTATGATGGAAATGTTCTGAATTGGGCAGTTTTGTCATTGGTTCATGCATTTTGTTTCATTGCCTACAGTACAGTCTACTGGAAAAATGTTCAAACAATAAATTTAAAATGCCCTCTGTCTAACAGGTGTGCTGTATTATACAAGGAATATAATTTAATAAAGTCAAGAAGGTGTATCAAAGAAAAGCACACATATATGTTTCTTGTTTTGTGTGCAAGGAGCCAATGATTTGAAAACATCCATAAGGTAATCTTTATCCACAACTGGCCAGATGCATTTTCTTTGGATGTGGTGTGGGTTTCAATGTTGTTTCAATCGATGTGAGTTTCAAGGGCAGAGAAGTTTTAATGCCAATTCTATTTTCATTGTGAGACAGTATTGCTTTGTTTAGCAGATGTCTATTAGTGTTTGTGCATTGTTGTGCTGTAAAATGTAAAAATAACATCCAAATAATCATTGTAGAAGTAAAGCAGTATGCACACATTAGTGTTTGTGGTAAATGGGGTGAAATAGCCAGGTAACGGAACATTGGAATGGCTGCAGGGGGACTCTGATGCTATATTTTGGTTGTCTGTTCGTTAGTTTGTGTTTGAAAGTTGGTGTCCTACAATTACATTGGAGTGGGTGAGGTTATGTAATTATGTATGCAAATTAGATATTAATCAGTGTACAGATTTGTACCTATGGGCCCTATCCAGATTTTTGATGTTTCCAGGTTGAGAAGTATGCTGGGATGTCATTTGGTGTCGTAGAGGCCATGTTCTTTGCCTTGGACAGGGGTTTGAGGATCTGCACTTCAGATATGTAAAGGGGAGGCAGTTTGGGGGAGGATTTGTTGCAAGTTAGGAGGAGATAAGGGAGTGAAATGTTCATTAAACCTATCCACTTGCAGGTTTGCTGTCTCTGTGGGGTCAGTGTGTGTGATACTGTTGGCCACCAGTTCTGCACATGGTTTGGTCCTACCCTTTAGGTTGTGTACATAGCTGTAAAAGGGCTTATGGTTATCCTTGGCAGTACTTGCTAGGTTTCTTTCAAAGACATGTTGGAGGATGTGACAAGTTATCTTATTTGCCTGTTTGCCTGTTAAGGTTGAGGATGGTGCTTTCCCATTGTTGGGTCCTTGTTTTTGTTTTCTTGGACAGCAACTTTTTGCGTTTATTTGAGAGTTTGTTGATGCTGGAAGTCCACCATGGCAGTTTGATTTTACTTGGGGCACTAGCTTTGATTCTATCTGGTACAGCTGAGTTTATACACTTTGCAATTGATTGTGCAGGGCTTTAGTGTACGCTTCAGCATAGTTACCACTTTCAGCTTGAGGTGGGGCTTGGAATACATTTATACTTTCACCTATGATGGTATAGTTTGCCTTGAGTTTAGTCTGATTTCACCCTTTGTGAGTTCTGGTGCTAGTGTCAGTTCAAAGGTGACTGATTTATGATCAGTTTTAACTAATGAGGCTCCAGCAGTTGCAACAGTGCACCTGTTTGACATGTTGGTGATGAGCAGATCTACAATGCTTCTTCCTCTTGCCTGGGTATGCACAATTTGCTTCAGGGCATTTGAATTCACAAAGTCAAGGAATATTTGTGTTAGAGAGTTTGGGTTAGAGTGCGTTTCCCAGTTGATGGTGGGATAATTGAAATCCCCCATAACCAGTGTGTTTGGTAAACTTTGCATTGTCTTCAGATTGGTTAAGTAGGCTTTGTGGATGTTGTGACCCATGGAGGGAGATCTGTAACTCACTATGACCTGAATGGGGTCTAACCCACCATAACCTGGACCAACTCTATGGAGCTGTCCAGTCTCACCAGACATAAGGTGAATTTCTCTAATATAGATTGAAACACCACCTCCTTTGGTTTTCCCACATTCATTTTGAAGTTTGAAGATGAAGAAGGCATTATAGCCTTGCAGGGCCAGGGTACTGTCTGAGGCTTTAAACTAGGTTTCTGTGACTGCACAGACCTCTACATCTTCTATTGACAGAAGTGCTTCCAGGGAGTGCAATTTTTGTTTTAAGCTGCTAGCATTTAGCGGCATGACCCTTATTTTTGTTCTGATTGGTTAATTTCACATCAGTATTGTAGTTTTCAAGATCTTGCCTAAAAAAGGCACTGTGGGGAAGGCAAGAGCCTTTGCCAGCAGCTGAAATTCGAAGGGTACCAGGTGCAAACCGTTTCTAGGAAAGCAGTGAGTTTGTCGACCATGGCTTCCCAGGCAGACAGGAACTGGATCCACTTGGAATGACACCAAAAACTAACCCTATTATTGAAATCAATCATTTTATGTTTATACTGAGGCATCATTCTAGGTGAAGGTAGTATGCTGCTCAAGGATATGAACATACCTGCCTGGGACACATACTCAGAGAGCTTGACCATGTCTCTCTTCATGTAGTCCAGTGAGGTACTTCTCAGCTCATTTACACCAATATGAATTATGACTGAGTCATAACTGTACTTGTTGCTGAGAGACCTGAGTGCATGCATGATTTGGAGACATCTGTGTCTCACTATTGAGTCTCCAGTGACAAGAAAACTTGGTTTTTGAGTGTTATGCCTTACAGGCTTGATGGGTGAGACACTGATGTTGCTATGTGTCATGGGTGCTGTGGAGAGTGTGTTAGCTGTAGCAGACTTGTGTTTTAGAGGTCTCTGGTGTTTCGGTAAGTTTTTTGATAGAGCCTCCGCACGTGTGTATTTACGTGTTTGATGCGTAATATGTGCATGAGTAATGGTAATATGTGAATATGTAGTGTTGTGTGAGCTGACAGCCTCCTCAGTGTTACTGTTTTGAGTGAGAGAGAGCATGGATTCCAGATTGTTGGTGTAAATACATCTCTGGCACTCTGTACTAGACTGTGTTATTAGTAGAGGGTTGTCTGTGTACATGAGGCAATTGCTACACTGCCTCAAGAGACCCAAGTCAGCAAGTTTGGCAGGAGAAACAAGGGTAGTGCAACTGTCCATAATGCTAGGTTGAAGACTGACTGTTGTCACTAGGGGTGGCTTTTCAGAAATAATCATGGAAAAGCTCGGTGAATGGATATTTCTGCCTGGGTTCTAAGGGAAAATTTGTTGAATTTAACTGCCCAGATTTGGCACACAATTGTATGGTAGTGCGTGGTACTGCATGATGTGCAAACAAGCAGAAACCTCCTCAGATATAGGGCCTAAATACCAGAAGCTAAAGCTTTAAAAAACTCTAACAGAATTCAGAAGAATCAATGAGGGTTCTTATTGCAAGCCCTAGATCGGCCTCCCTTTACCAGTCAGGTGACAATCAAACACAGTTCTCTCACAAAAGTGCAGATAGGCCCCTTCCAATCCAAGATGGCCTGGAAAAGGTGCTCCGAACAAACAAACCACTACAAACAGTTCCAGAAGCAGCAGGCCTAGATCTGGACTATGCTACTGCTACTAGCTACCTTAGTTTCAGTGGGAAACACTAGGGAATATTTAACACAGCAGAAAAATAGCAGTGAGCAGAGAGCATTGAAAAAAATTTTAAAACCGCAGAAAATCAGCCAGGAAGCTCTAAAGAATGATTTAAACAGTTAACAGATCAGTTAATTAAGTACTGCTTGGCGGGAAAACCAGAGCAGGCAGAACAGATAGCTTTAAAACATTGAAAAAAGACCAGTACTGTAAATATTTAAACAGTGGAAACAGCAACAAAAAACACTTGCTAAACTGTGAAAACAGCAATAGAATTCAATTTTACAGGCACAGTGTAGCAGGCAATTGCAGTATAGTAGTGTAGTTTAGTACACAGTAAATAAATACAGTATAAACATAGGTGGTGGGCAATAAAACGTGCAGTAAATAGTATAAATAAGCAAAAAAAAATAAAAATAAACAGGCAACTTATGTTTTTTGAAGCTCAGAAGCCTCTAGTCATCTAATATCTCAGCTTAGAGTTGTGGCTGGTAGCCCACCTCAGTTCAGCTCAGTACAAACCAAACTTTTCCTTTGTTGTCAAGTATTATGTGTAATTGTGCTTTTTCTTTGGTCTTCTTATTCACGTTTTGTGTGCAACAGGGTTACAGACATTCCTCTTATATTCCCACATACCTAATTTCCTGGGGTCTAGTCAGTATCATAGGATCATAGGAAGTTACTAGGCTATTGGCCCTGAGGCCCTTATAAGCCTAGCCAAGAGTTTAGCCCATGTTTAGACAAGTCAGCACCCAAAGCCCCTGTCCAGCAGGGACACAGGTGGAATCCCAGGGGTGTATTTTCTGTTTCCCATCCAGTTATCCAGGTTGTGCTTTAAAAGGGATAATGAGGTACTCTGCTTGACGTGAAGAGAGAGTCTATTCCACAGATGGGGAGGCTTTAGGACACAAATCTGTCCCGCCAACAAGTTCTATTGATATCACAGACCAGGTTGAGGTCGCATGTATGGGTTAATTCAGTGGAGCTTTACTTGCACATATGCAGCAGTCCCATCAAGGTGGGGTCTGAGATTGCTTTGTATGCCAGACAGAGGTCACCTCTGAGGAGTCTGTATGAAACTGAGTAGAGGGACAGGGCGTTTAGCCTATCTGTGTAGGGTATATGTTTGAGGTCCTGGATTATCCTGGTGAGCAACCTCTGTGGCCTGTCCAGCTGCTGCATGTGCTTTGTGAGGCACATGCTGAAGGGGACGTTGCACTCAATAATTGGCCTTATAAGGGAAGAATACAGGGATGTTATGACCTCTTTGTCCCCGGATGAGATACCCTTACTTATGAGGTGGGCTATGTAGAAAGCTTTCCATACAACAGAAGCAACGTGGTGGTCAAAAGTCAGGCTGCTATCAACCTGGGTGCCCAAATCCCTCACTACTGATTGTGTACTTAGGACCTTGTTATTAACTCATTCACTCCAGAGCAGCTCAGGAAAAGCTGCCTGCTGAATTCCACCATAGGAACAACAGAGCAGCCTGAGCTCATTTTCAGAAAATCCATTTGTAATACTATACAGAAAACAAATGCTCATAACTCTTTAACTATAAGAGCTACACTAAAAGTGTAAACGCGAAAGTTGTTCAGCAGACACTGACCTTTCCAACAGTGTAAATGTTGATAGTGCATATCAAAGTCATAATGAAATATTTGGCAAGGAATGCTGATATTGTGCAATTTTTAATTTTTGGAAAAGCAAAGCACAATATCTTGGTCTATGTACCATGCAGACCCATACAATTTGAATTTAATTTGTTAGTATGAATGTCAGCTTTAAAATGATACTTTAACCATAACTGTGTGACACTCCTTTCATGAGATATTCACAGAAATATGATTAGTATATTATTTCTCATAATTGATAAATAAACAAAGCATAATATCTCATCACCTGTAACAGACAGAGCCTACATATCAGTGTAGAAGTTGTGCATCTGAATGTCAGCTTCAAAATGACGCATCATTTGTGTGATTACCATGCTCCCTCGCAAAGATATGGGCATAATAATGAGAAGTATTGTAAATGTATAATTTTCATATTTGTACAAGACTAAACAAACTGTAATATTTGTACGTGTGTACAGTGCCTAGACACAGTTCTTTTACCATGTTGTAAGGAGTAACACTGTCTTCAAAATGATGCATTACTTCACACAATGTGGTGCTCCCTTGCAAAGTTATTTACCAAAATATGAAAAAAATCATAATTTCCATAATCTAAGTCAGAAACAAACTTTGATATCTGCCTATGAGTACAACATACAGGTACCATTCTTTTACCATGTTAGAACTATAAATAATCTTTTCAAAATGAGGTATTACTTAGCACATTCAGATGCTCCCTTGCAAAGTTATTTACCAAAATATGAAAAAAAATCATAATTTCCATAACCATAAGTCTCAAACAAACTTTGATTTCTGCACATGTGTCAAACATACTGGCACAATTCTTTTACCATATTAGAACCAGCAATACTGTCTTCAAAATGAGATATTACTTGGCACATTCAGATGCTCCCTTGCAAAGTTATTTACCAAAATATGAAAAAAATCATAATTTCCATAACCATAAGTCTCAAACAAACTTTGATTTCTGCACATGTGTCAAACATACTGGCACAATTCTTTTACCATATTAGAACCAGCAATACTGTCTTCAAAATGAGATATTACTTGGCACATTCAGATGCTCCCTTGCAAAGTTATTTACCAAAATATGAAAAAATCATAATTTCCATAACCTAAGTCAGAAACAAACTCTGTTATCTGCCTATGAGTACAACATACAGGTACCATTCTTTTACCATGTTAGAACTATAAATAATCTTTTCAAAATGAGGTATTACTTAGCACATTCATATGCTCCCTTGCAAAATTATTTACCAAAATATGAAAAAAATTATAATTTCCATAACCATAAGTCTCAAATAAACTTTGATATCTGCACATGTGTCAAACATACTGTCACAATTCATTTACCATATTAGAACCAGCAATACTGTCTTCAAAATGAGATATTACTTGGCACATTCAGATTCTCCCTTGCAAAGTTATTTACCAAAATATGAAAAAAAATCATAATTTCCATAACAGTTATTTGCCAAGCTCAGAGAAATAAATTTTACATAACACATTTCATAATAGTGTTTTACTTACTATACTGGTCCAGCTTGGTCATGGGTGTTTTCCATTCTTCTCACAATCATGCAGGGCTCTCCTCACGCCATTGTGGAGGTTGGTCAAGAAGAATGCAATGCCCTCCTCAGTTAGGTGAATGCCATCCCTTCTGAACCAGTGAACATCTTCCCTTCCAGTCTTACGTCATCTGAAATAAAGCATGGGTGGACACTGACAAGGGTGCACAGGCAGGGCACATGTAAAGAGAAAAAGCAGGGTAAGTACCGGCGCTCCACTAATATGCCAAGGACAGGCATGGGGCTCCAGATGTTGGTTATCTGTAGTGTCCCATAGCTGTGTCGGCTGCCCACTCAGACTGCTGATACCACTATGGTCTCATGACCTCCTTCAGTGGCAGCAGTCTGCCTTACCTCTGCCTTTTCTCTTTACATGTGCCCATTGAGCAATGGACCTAAGGGATGAGGGACTGAAGTAACTCACTAACTGCTGTTCTGACCTTCATACATTTACTACTCTCACCTACATCGCTGACTACACTGGAAGGGAGGGAGACTGAGGAGAGCTACATCGAGGCAACATGTCAAAAGACCAAGACTGACCCAGGCTGTGTCTTTTGCATGTTTTGCAGTACATCACAGTGGCACACCCAAGCCCATGCTTACCGAGGACAGCAGCACTATGGGACTGTGCTGTAGAGTCTCCAGGTTCCCAAGTGCGATCCCGGTGGATCACAAGATCCATGCTGGCTGGGTATGCCCCTGTGATGCACCCAGCAACACAATATTCGGCGATGGGACAGCGTAAGGTTTTGGCTGCTCCCTTTCCAGTGACTCCCAGAACAGCAGAAGACAGTCTTGCCTTATCTGAAATAAAGCATGGGTGGACACTGACAAGGGTGCACAGGCAGGGCACATGTAAAGAGAAAAAGCAGGGTAAGGACCGCTCCACTAATATGCCAAGGACAGGCATGGGGCTCCAGATGTTGGTTATCTGTAGTGTCCCATAGCTGTGCCGGCTGCCCACTCAGACTGCTGATACCACTATGGTCTCATGACCTCCTTCAGTGGCAGCAGTCTGCCTTCTCTGCCTTTTCTCTTTACATGTGCCCATTGAGCAATGGACCTAAGGGATGAGGGACTGAAGTAACTCACTAACTGCTGTCCTGACCTTCATACATTTACTACTCTCACCTACATACGCTGACTACACTGGAAGGGAGGGAGACTGAGGGGAGAGCTACATCGAGGCAACATGTCAAAAGACCAAGACTGACCCAGGCTGTGTCTTTTGCATGTTTTGCAGTACATCACAGTGGCACACCCAAGCCCATGCTTACCGAGGACAGCAGCACTATGGGACTGTGCTGTAGAGTCTCCAGGTTCCCAAGTGCGATCCCGGTGGATCACAAGATCCATGCTGGCTGGGTATGCCCCCTGTGATGCACCCAGCAACACAATATTCGGTGATGGGACAGCGTAAGGTTTTTGGCTGCTCCTTTCCAGTGACTCCCAGAACAGCAGAAGACAGTCTTGCCTTATCTGAAATAAAGCATGGGTAGACACTGGCAAAGGTGGCCAGCCAAGGCACATGTAGGAAGAAAAAGCAGGGTAAGGACCGCTCCACTAATATGCCAAGGACAGGCATGGGGCTCCAGATGTTGGTTATCTGTAGTGTCCCATAGCTGTGCCGGCTGCCCACTCAGACTGCTGATACCACTATGGTCTCATGACCTCCTTCAGTGGCAGCAGTCTGCCTTACCTCTGCCTTTTCTCTTTACATGTGCCCATTGAGCAATGGACCTAAGGGATGAGGGACTGAAGTAACTCACTAACTGCTGTCCTGACCTTCATACATTTACTACTCTCACCTACATACGCTGACTACACTGGAAGGGAGGGAGACTGAGGGAGAGCTACATCGAGGCAACATGTCAAAGACCAAGACTGACCCAGGCTGTGTCTTTTTGCATGTTTTGCAGTACATCACAGTGGCACACCCAAGCCCATGCTTACGAGGACAGCAGCACTATGGGACTGTGCTGTAGAGTCTCCAGGTTCCCAAGTGCGATCCCGGTGGATCACAAGATCCATGCTGGCTGGGTATGCCCCTGTGATGCACCCAGCAACACAATATTCGGATGGGACAGCGTAAGGTTTTGGCTGCTCCCTTTCCAGTGACTCCCAGAACAGCAGAAGACAGTCTTGCCTTATCTGAAATAAAGCATGGGTGGACACTGACAAGGGTGCACAGGCAGGGCACATGTAAAGAGAAAAGCAGGGTAAGGACCGCCCTCCACTAATATGCCAAGGACAGGCATGGGGCTCCAGATGTTGGTTATCTGTAGTGTCCCATAGCTGTGCCGGCTGCCACTCAGACTGCTGATACCACTATGGTCTCATGACCTCCTTCAGTGGCAGCAGTCTGCCTTACCTCTGCCTTTTCTCTTTACATGTGCCCATTGAGCAATGGACCTAAGGGATGAGGACTGAAGTAACTCACTAACTGCTGTCCTGACCTTCATACATTTACTACTCTCACCTACATACGCTGACTACACTGGAAGGGAGGGAGACTGAGGGGAGAGCTACATCGAGGCAACATGTCAAAAGACCAAGACTGACCCAGGCTGTGTCTTTATGCATGTTTTGCAGTACATCACAGTGGCACACCCAAGCCCATGCTTACCGAGGACAGCAGCACTATGGGACTGTGCTGTAGAGTCTCAGGTTCCCAAGTGCGATCGGTGGATCACAAGATCCATGCTGGCTGGGTATGCCCCTGTGATGCACCCAGCAACACAATATTCGGTGATGGGACAGCGTAAGGTTTTGGCTGCTCCTTTCCAGTGACTCCCAGAACAGCAGAAGACAGTCTTGCCTTATCTGAAATAAAGCATGGGTGGACACTGACAAGGGTGCAGCACATGTAAAGAGAAAAAGCAGGGTAAGGACCGCCGCTCCACTAATATGCCAAGGACAGGCATGGGGCTCCAGATGTTGGTTATCTGTAGTGTCCCATAGCTGTGCCGGCTGCCCACTCAGACTGCTGATACCACTATGGTCTCATGACCTCCTTCAGTGGCAGCAGTCTGCCTTACCTCTGCCTTTTCTCTTTACATGTGCCCATTGAGCAATGGACCTAAGGGATGAGGGACTGAAGTAACTCACTAACTGCTGTCCTAAATGCAGTATTGCTGAGAATATCATGGTACTTCTAACAATGCTGTTTTGTGTGCTAGTTCAAGAAATAAAACTTGTTGCTGCTTTCTTTTTGGAAAGAGAAGGTAGGCAAATACCATTGATGGAATACATGGATTAAAAATTGCAGGTATTGAAACACATTCAACTAATTTCATCTTGATAGGACATTAGAGATTTAGAGCTATTGCATTTCAGCAATTTAATTTGCTATGTATTTGTATTGTTCTTAGAGAACCTTTTCATGCAAAAGGAAAGTACTCATTCCAATATATGTGGCAAGGTCATAGTGCCTACTTGTCAATCATGCTTGCTCAAATGAAGAGTTTTGTACAAATTCAGTAACAAGATGGGTACCATTTTCACTGCCTAACCTACTGGTTAAAAAAAAGGAGTCTGCAGATGAATTCCTTCCTAGTCAGTTCTTGTGTAGGTTGAGCAGATACAGACTAAAGTATCAAACAGTAAGACCACCGTACTTGTTTACTGGTCAAACAAAAAGACAAGTGTGATATCCAAAAACTGCACAAAGTGCCATCACTAGAATGTCCTTACATTTAGCTTTAGATTTTATTTTCTTCATAAAGGCCTGTTTGGTGGAAAATAAATGAAATAATCCTACACAACTTTACCAAGGTATTTGCAAGTTGAGAAGTTCTTTTGACCCACTAGAAATTTCAGAAGCCAGCACATGGCATTCCGTTAAAAAGCAGATCTATGCATGAATGTTTTGCTTTGAGGAAGCAGCATTGTAAACCTATTTCTATGATAATACATCAGAAACAGACCACTCCTGATTACTTGTTTTTTACAGCCCAATGTAAAAAACAAGTCAAAATAGTGACTACTGTTCTTATTGCTCAACAGAACAGCCACAGCTCTCAACCTCTTAGTACAAGAAATAGTCACAAAGCCATAAAGTAAAGCCCAGAAATAGGGACATGTTTTAAAAACATTTCTCTTACAAGCTTAGAAACTTTTGCTTTAGCATAAATGTTTAAGGATATGAAGTCTGAAACTCAAATCTCATTTCATAACTTTAATCTTGAATGATTTGCCAGAAAACCACAATTAATAAAAAAAAACAAAATCTTCTACAACAATCTGTACAGTTGAGGGATGTGGTAGCTGCTATACAGTATACAGTTTTATGCAGGAAGTTTGTGGGCAAGCCTATACACAGACTGAATGGAGAAAGGGGCAAACAAGCACACACCACTATGCATCTCCCTTTCCCCATTACAGTCCAATCCCATGTAAGGAAAACAGCAGTACTGGAAACAAGACTGCCTGGTTAAAATACAGCTAGATTTTCAAAAAGTATGTCAGGCTTCCTTACAAGTGAAGCATTAATAGGGTTAACTATAAGACAGCTTACAGTTCACAGATTTCAAGAGGACCATTAGAAAAAGATTCTAAACTTGGAGATCTGAGCCCCACCTATTTGTTTCAGCAATATATTACTAAGAAAGGGCATTCACAGGCCGATTTGTTAGACTGCTCCAAACATCATGACCTTGGAAAATTAAATTTTAAGCAAAAACATGGGACTGAATTAAATGAATGTTGCAAGTGCATTAGCACAACACAGTGAAAGAACTGGCCTTCATACAAGCTCTGAAATAGAATACAACTCGAAACACAATGCAGAGCTAACCAGGGGAAGAGTAATGCCACATTCAATCTCCAGATAGCCGAGACAACAGAGGCACTCCTCCTGTGAATCAGAGACAGGCATCTTCTGACCACACGAGGAACACCTCTTAAACCCTAAGGGTTACTCCTATGGAGAAGGCCAAGCAAACAAAGCCAAAGGAACGATCAAAAACCACAGCCAGAGACACTGTCCAAGGTCTAAGCACCACAAAATCCATCCAAGCACACAACAAACTTAAAAACAACCAAAAATAATACACAAAGTCAGGAAATAAAGGCTCAGAACACAAAAAGGCACTAACCAGTTAATACACGGAGGGAACAGAAGGGAAACAAACTGCTGTACTAGCAGAACCCTATATTAACAAGGGACATTTTCAAATAAAGATTCTTTAAGTGAAGGACACAAACATCCTGAAAGGGGGTACAAAACTCTTGAGCTAGGTTACTATATGTTAGTAGTATCTCAGTAAATATTCTAAACACCAAATTTAATAAAGCACATCTGGTACAAGGAGATTTTTTAGAAGCACAAAACGGGAGAATGTAAACAAACCCTCGGCATTGCTGACATCATGTTGTGGGCGGCTGCGTGCATGCATTGGGGTTCTGAATGTCAGTATGCGGGCGGGGAAAAGTAAAAAAAAGTAAAAAAATAAACTACATTCTAGCGTAAAGCGTGAGGAAAGGGCGACAACAGCGGTCAGTTCGCAGTGTATATTTCAGTAGGCTTTTCCTGTACGTTGGCTAATTCTCCAGCGAAAAGTTTAAACTGGTTACAAACCTTTCAAAAACGGCTAAATCCAATTCCGTAGTTTCCTCATCACGCACACAAAATACACGCATAATTCTACCTTCTACCTTGATTAATTAATCCACCGATCCTTAGCGGCTCCTTCGAACAGTTAGTACCGCTAATTGCCTTCAAGATACAAAGTACACCTGCATGGGGACACCTAGCAAGTCAAGACATTGCCTCTTCCCTCTCAGACTCATCGATACAGCGTGCACCCCCTACATACACCCAGCTACCCGCAAAGTTGTTCTACAAGACTATATTCAATTTAAGCAACTTATAAAAAAAACAAGCAAGTTTAAAAGGGACGGCGTGTCATTGCCTAAATCTGCCACTGGGTATTACAGGAAAAAAAAACAAGTAAATAGAAAAAAAAAGTACAGTACCTCGCCAATTGGGTAGGGAACGGCAGGAAGAGACGGTAGTTGCTGTGCTTAGATGACCGGGAACTCGAACTGCAGTGGCTGAACGGGAACTCCTCGTAGTGCCTATATGGCGGTCCGTGAATCCCTTGACTGTAAAATAGAGGATCCAGTAGCAGGTAAAATCTCCAGTTCTTCGCAAAAAGAAAAGAAGGAATTACCTGCTGCTGGACCCACTATTTATTAGGGGTGAACAAAAGAAGCTTGGGTATGGGGTGGAGGTGTTATGCAAGTGGTGGCTCGGAATGCAAGAATCCGATTGGCTGCCACCACTTGCTTAGCAAGAACATTTTAAAATGATTTTTCTGCAAAAACTTCAATGTGACCTTAATGTTAAAACACACTGAATCGTAACTAGATATGATAAATTACATATTTAGTTACGATTTCAGAGTGTTTTACATTAAGTTGCACTAAAATTTAGCAGTACACTTTATCTCGCTTGTAGAAGCACTCGGGGGGAATGGCTTAAAAACTGTATCTTCTCATGGCGCGCTCGGCCTTAAAGGCACAGGCGCCATGAGAAGGCACTCGGGGTGAATGAGTTAATGTAATAACGTGGGGACATCACTCTCCCCAAAGGGGACTATGATGCATTTTTTGGCATTCAGCTTGAGGCCATGTTTCTGGCACCCTTCATTTCTTTGGGTGAGACCAGTGGACATTCTGTAGTTCTCAGAGTCAGTGGATGTCTTTCAGGACTCCGATTCCTCACTTGTAGCTTAAATATGCCACTCTCACACTCTGGAAGGCATGCCATGTGTACATCTTGATTTCAGCATACCTTATGGCCACTTCAAGTCTCTCTCGGCACCAGAGCCCACACTCATGCAAGTGGAAAGAAAAAAAACATAATCTGCTGTTTTTGTTGTGGAATGACTTTTCTTTGTAAGTAACAGATTTGGAATTTCTGGAGATTTGTAAATATTGAAACTGATGCCACATACATCTACCAATGTGAAATATAATACACCTCACACCTTTGCCTTTTCTTAAATTAATGACTTTAGTAACTGAAAATAACACTCTGGGATGACTCATAACTTGCTCAAGAAGGTGCTTGCTTTTTTCTGATAATTTCAGGAATCATCTACACAAGGCATTCATGTGTCTAGTCATGTAAGGTGCTTCAGGATAAAGCAACACAAACATACTCCTTCTTACAGCCAAGCATATTCTCACAACTTTACATAGCACATGTGCAGTAAGTTTGGCCAGGACATGTATAGCTCTGCATGCATTTTCCTAATTAAAGGTATTAGTGTTGCTGTGACAGTTTTGAACACTAGAGTTGTAGTAACACACGGGTACTGCACATTAGTGAAGACTAGATATTATGCATTATCCTCTCTAAAGGCATGGTTATGTTTAGAGATTTCCTGTATCCATTTTATTGAATAAGATCTTGAAAATGAAAAATTAAGCTCCTCACAAAGGCATATTAAAATATAAGTAGAAGCTTAGTGTAAGTATTCCGTTTGCTTCTTCATAATGTTGGCTTTTATAACCTTTGCAACATCTCTTCTTGAGGAGCAGATCCTCATTATCCATTTGAATCTGCAAGAACTACCATTGCCCGTATTTTCTTGGACTGTATCATTAAGTGTTTTTCATTTTCAGTGTAAGCCTGTCATCTCTCCCATCAGCAGACTGCAACTTAGCTAAGATGGTTTTTACTGCAAGATCAGTAGAGAATAGTGTTCTATTTCCATTTTATTTTTGTATGTGATTTCCACACTACATGGAAGTGCTAATGATTATGACATTTTAAATGAGTACACAGAACAGTAGACGGTAAGATGGGACATGAGCAGTTTGGATTCAGATCAGGATGAAGCACAACTTACCTGATCACAGTGAGACAGATATTTGAGAAGAAGCTACAGATGAGGAAAGAGCCAAACACGGCATTCCTAGACTAGAAGAAAGAATATGACAGAGTCCCAAGAATATTGATTTTAGTAGTGCAATGATGGTTTGAAGTCCCAGAATCTTTGGTAGAATTAGTGCAGGTTATGTATAAGGACCAATTACATAAATACTAAAAGTGTTCGGTCTCACAGAAGGGCTCCTAGTGGGAGTGGATGTGCATCAGGGTTCAGCTCTGAGCCCACCGCTTTTCATACTGGTTATGGAATACATTAACAAACAGGGCAGAGGGGGACAGAGCAACAAAGCTGCTGTATGCAGATGATGTGGCATTACAAGCAGACTCTGAACAAGAAATTCAGCAAACAATAGGGAAATGAAATACAAAAGTGAAGGCACGTATTATGAAAGTGAGTACAGACTAGACAGATGTCATGGCAGCAAATGGTGGAATCAAAAGAAGCTGATCATTGAGATAGAAGGAAAATAGTGGAACAGGTTGATGAATATCTGGGAGCGATGGTTTAGGAGAAGGGAAGCCTCAATGAGGAAGTCAAAGCTAGAATCAGAGAGGCCACACCCAACTGGCATAGTGCTTTGAGTAGTGTGTATGACAAAAGAATGCATAAGAAGCTTAAAATGTTAGGTGTACAAAACAGTGATGCAACCAATACTGCTGTATGCTACAGGAACTTGGACAGTGAAGGCATAACAGCTGAGGAAGCTAGAAGTGATGGAGATGAAGTGCCTGAGACACGTGGTAGGATGCACGTTGTGGGCCAGATGAAGAAATTAGGCAAGAATAAACAAGGTTGCCCAGCAAAGAGATGAATAGATTCCATGATAGAAGACCTACAACAGTCAGGTGTCACTGTCAAAGTTAGGAAAATGGCATTGAATTGAGAGAGAAATAGTGGAAGTTGATATTACACGTTAACCCCATAGAGAAGATTGGAAAAGCAGGGTTGATGATGATGATAAGATTTCCCCCTGTTGGTATACACATAATCATGACTGTGAATCCTGAACTGATAAATGGCAGACAATTATACATTGTCCCTTTTTTGCTGTACTGCTTACTGACCACAGTCCTGTTGCCCACAAGCTCTATTGCTGTCAGGCTCGTTAGCATTGATGAGCTATGATGAGAACAGTCTGGTTTATCCTTATGCCTACAGTATGTCAGTAAACTACATGACCAAAACCTGAGGCTGACCATTGCTAGTTTAAACCTTTCAGATAGTTCAAAATACGTAAAACACAATGCTTCAGTAGTTAATTACTGCAGTAGCAGTATGCCTTTCACTTAATAAAACTAGCAGTCCATTACTCCTTTTCAAGTTTGCACACAGTTTAGAAAGAGATAATTTGTGCACACAATTGAAAAGGACTAGTTGTGATCAAATTGTAATCAAGTTGTAATGGTATTTCTTTTTTTTGTGAAAGACAGTCAAGAAACAGCCATACTGGACATTTTAAGAGCTGTGTTAAACGGGGTCCGTTTCCTTGATGTGGTATTTTACAGTGCAGAGAAGACACATTAGCTGCAATGAGGAAAGACCTCAATATTGACTAATTTGCACGTCTGAATAAATCAGCACTTTCCTGCTGTGTTAGCACTGTTGGCCCATATATCATATTGGCATAGACACCATTTCACTTTTGTGCACACGTACACAGAGTAAAAAACACACACCACATACCCCTTTATTTGTCCCTGAGTTGGCAGAACATCTTAGGTTTTCACAGTCCTCATAAATCACAGATGATTAAACTGTTATTAATTCCAAACATTAGACTTTCATATCCATCCAGTCGGACTATCCCGGTCAACAAATGTAAAATAAAATAAAATAAATAAAAAAATATCCTTCAGTAACTGCATGTTAATGTAAAAGTTGTTATTCTAGCAATTTTGCAAGTTTATAAGAATAATAAAAAGTCTGTTCCAGATTGTGTTCTTTGTCCCAATATTAATGTTGGCTTTGTCTGAATTTCTTGCTTTACAAGGTTGAGCGTTATGCTTAGAAGTGCCTTATCCCTCTCTCTCATACCTCACAAACTGGTGCAGGCGTTGCATAGTGCCTAAGATCCACATTACATGGTGTAAAAAAAAAATAACAAAACACTTGCTACACTAACTTATCAGTTATTGCAATGGGTACTCCTACTTTTTTCTATGGTAAAGCTGCAGAGTTTGAAGCTTTCTCCCCCCTTCCCCTTTGTAATTTATTTTTTTTCTAGTTATTTTTTTATTCCCATTTTAGCACTGATGTCTGCTGGTGGTATGCAGAGGACTAATATCCTCTGTGGGAAGAGGGAGGATGCAGTGTTTGAATCCTTTTTAGCAAACTTGTCATGCTATTTATAGTAACCCTGTTTTTAGTGGTCCCCCCCTGCCCCATATTGTCTTTTTTTTTTTTAACAAGTGCCCTGCCCCTAAGGCACATTATGGCTAGGGTTTTCCCACATCCTAAGTGCTGTTAAGGCAACAACAGTAAATTGTGTTCTCCCTGGTGTCTAGTGATTCCCCTCACATTGATATCATCTTTTTTTTTTCTTTATCAAGTGCCTTTAAGGAATGCTATGTAGACTAACCTTGCTGTCTAGTGGTTCCCCGACCCGTAAGTACTGTTAATCTCCTAAGAACAAATCCACAAAGCACTTTCCAAGGCCAAGAGCACTGCCTCTATGGGGCCAGACAACATACAAGGCTGACTACTAGCCAGCCTGAAATAGGACCTGTCAAACCCCCTACACAAGTTATTCAGTATTAGACTCCAAACACATAATGTTGAGCAAATGGAGGACAGTAGTTATGTATAATAGTCTCCTTTGGCAAGCATAACATTCCCTGTAACTACCACACTGACAAAACACCCCTAAAAATTGATAAACAGTAAGGGACTTGGTCAACATGTATACACTACTACAAGAAAGTCCTTTCTCATTGTGCAGTTTACTGGTAAGGATACATTGCCTAAGCCCAGGGATGTGGTAATTTCATTGTATTTGGCACTTATTACATCAATCATTGAGTATAATGCTCCCTGTCCAAACACTTAGCACAACTTGAATAACCACAGTGCTTTCTTATCAAGGGCCTAAATGACAAAAACTGCATTGATCATCTCAAAGCCTTGTTCCTTTTAGCAGTATCATACAGGATTCTAAGGGGTGATCTCTGACCCTGTCCTCTCTGATTTACTGTACATCCACAAGTCCAGCTGTGCTATAAATACCCTCTCAAGAGAACAGACTTTGTGCCGGACAAAAGGAGGACACCAACAGTCATCCCCCAGCACAAAGGTGGGGTGTCAATGGACCCAGGTAATTTTAGACTCATAATTCTGACCAGCTTCATCTTTAAGGATATGGAGAAGGTCATTGTGGAATTAGTAAATAATGACATAGATAACCTCCAAACTCTTGACCCAAGCCTAATTGCTTTTGTTATAGGCAGATCCTGCCTCCTTAACCTGGTCAATGCCTTTGAAAAGATTACTGAAGCAATGGATAATGGGACATTGGTACACATCACATAGCTAGACCTTGCAGTGGTATTCAGTACCATCCCACACTCGGGTATTGCTGATAAACACTCACAGGTAAATGTTAACCTCATGTAACTTATTGCATAGCAACTCATCTCACAAGCAGAACCCAGGAAATTAGGGTAGGTCACAAGTTATGTGTACCCCAGGGTTCAGTCCTTGGGCCATTCCTCTTTGGCATTTTCTTCTTGGAAGTCAAAGCTAATGTCAAGAGTTTATGGTTAACCTAGTCTGCAGATTTCTGTAAATTTGGTGCCATCAGAAACTCTCCAGAGAAATAGCTGGTATCATAACCATGGACTAAAAGTGAATGCCCAAAAAATGTATAGCAGACTCCTCTGGTATGTGCAACATCCACTGTAACTATCATATTGACAAAGCACACCTAAAAATTGATCCGTAATTTGGGACCTGGGAACTTATGTGGAAAAATAACTGTTCTTCTATCACCATATATCTACTATTGTAAGAAAGTTCTTTTTCATTGCACAGCTTATTAGTAAGGGTATGGCATCTAAGTCCCAGGATGTGATAATTCCACTGTATTTGGCACTTATTAGGGTGACCATTGAGTATAATGCCCTCTCCGGTCTAAATCATAAAAACTACATTGCCCAATTCAAAGCCTTGTCCCTCTTCTCGGTATCATACAGGCTACTGAGGGGTGATCTCTGTCTCTTACACAAAGTCTCAGCAGACCCTGTCCTGTCAGAGCTACTGCACTTTCACATGTCCAGCTGTGACATAAACACCTATCTGATGAAGTCCATGTAATCTAGATGAAAGGACTCATTGTGGAATACTTCTGCATCCTTCTTTTGGATTCTCCAAGGAAGAAATGCCTTTTCCTGATATTATTGGACTTATTTAAAAGGGAGTATTAAGAAATATCTGAATCATGGAAGAGGTACTATGAACTGCTACAGTTAGAAACACCCAAACCATTGGCTCTGTCCCAGTCATTGAGGCACTAGAGGATGCTTTTAATGCTGTCAGTACCTGTTCTGATAGTTAGGCACCTGCTGCAAGAAAACCAGATAAACTTAATAAGGTATTCCAATCTCATAAACACCTTTTCAGTAACCCCAAAACTGACCCTTCAATTATTTCTATATCAAAAACATTTGTATCTAAGCATGTGGCTGGATCCATTCGAGTACCCTCAGTTAGGGATGGCAGACTCTTTAACAGATTTGGAAAAAAAGGATTACATTTCTTCAGCCTTAACCTTTGTAATTGTTAGTTGTCAAGCACATATGTACAAATATCTTTTGGCATGATTTGCTGAAATGAAGACTCATTCATAACCTATCTCAGTAAATTCGTAATACTATTCATCCTATATTTTACACTCCCAGACTCTTTCATTTATAACCTATTTCCAACTTATTAGTGTATATTTTATTCTAATTGCTTACCCATTCCCATAAGAGGAAATATATATATATGTACTGTTTTGTTTTTGTTGTGTTGCATTCTACTGCTAACAGTTAGAATGTGTAATATGTATGACTAACCATGCCTACTGCACTATTTGAATTACTGATTGTTTTTACTTATATTTTATTCATTTGTCTCCAACTCATTTGTATCATTGTTTTCTTTGTAATTTATTATTCTTTTTTTAATTATATGTAACTTTACTTAATGCGTAACTTGGAGCTTTTCCTCCCGGGCCTCTGCTGAAAACAGACCTTGTTTGGGCTCAGTCAGACACTCCTGGTAAACAAATGTAAAATAAATAAAAATAAATAAGTAAATATTACACCTTTGTCTGCTTCAGAGTCTAAGTTTATAGATTAACAGGTACCTACTTGGCCATTGATCTGTGAGGAGTTACTAAAGAAGTAAAAACGGCAAACTCTTCAGCACAAACTATTTTTATAGTTGTAGTTTTCGTTAAGCTCTAGGTCTGAAAATGAATTTTATAAGTCACAGAAAACATAGTAACTATTATGTTTGTAATATTTTGTAAACAACTTACAATAACTCAACACCCACACAAGTTACACATATACTGTTAGTAGCATTTTGGTAATTTAGCTGAAAGCTCTCATATGAGGCTAAGTAGTTCAGTCTGTTACTAGGTTGTAGAGATATTTAGAAAAACGTGAAGTTTAGATTTATATAAATAAATATTATAAAAAAAAGTTAATATCTCTCTGCATGTACTAGACATAAGTTAACTATCAATGCACTTGAGTTTGCCATTGTGTAAGCTTTAAGATGAAATCTTGGAATACCTTGTATGTAGCATGGTTTTTGAATTATTGATGCAAATATGAACAAGCAGTATTTGATGCCTAGAGGTGTCAGTAGGCTATAACTTCAGAAGCACCTGGAGGCATCACTCAGCTGTAATGAGTTAAGAAGCTTAACCTTAGATTCCCATGGTAGTTATTAGCACTTATATTGTGCATATGAATAACCCAGGGATATGCCAAACAAGGGTATGTGGGACATTTAAACATTTCCCCTATCCATGAGGGCAGTGGTGCTAAACTGGGTTGAATTTATGGCTATCCATCCATTTGTCCAAATTACGAATTAAAATAGCAAGAGAAGAACCTTGCTTTATATGAAGTAGAAGATGAATCCAAGGAAGAAGTATTCTCAGTGATGTGAATCTAAGACTCCAACATGTTGTGTTTACTTTTGAAAAGCTATATTTGTCCTCATTACTTTCTATTATTTCCTCAGTCATTCAGGTTATTAACAAACCTTGAGATGCTCTTATGATGATGCAGTATCTAGAGCTGCAGCAAACGGACCATTGATGTACAGGTATGAATAGCTCTGATCCCAAAATATGGTAGAAGATGTCAAGTCTGAAATTCTTAATGCTTCCCTTGGTAAAAAAAGTTTTATTCAGCACCTCATCTACTGATGTTCTTCGAGACTTGAGGAGAATGATTTAAGGGATAAAGCAACATTTTCAATCTCCTATGCCTAAATAAAGCATACATTTTCCTTCAAGGCCTGGGCCATTATATGGGAAGTTTTTTAAACAATCCCAACAACAGTCTGTAAAGTAACCATTTAAAAAGAAAAAAAAGAGGGATACCACAGGCCCAATCCCTGTCCAAGAAGAGTGAATGTTGACTGACTATGCACCCCCACCATCCTGGTAACTAAACATCCCTCTGCAGTACCAGGTTAGAATAGATTCTTGGGTACTAGGAATCATTCAAAATGGATACAGGTAGCAAATGGGAATTTTTCCTGTTAACCTAAGAATTCTATTCTATCCCATTCTTGGAATCAACCCCACCTCTTTCCTCCTATCATTGCTCAAAAGCTATCCCAGGGAGTTAAAGAACCTGTACTAGATGATCTAAAATGAAAATGATTCTATTCACGATTATTTCTTGTGCCCCAAAATGAGAAAATCTAGAAATCTGCTTTGGATTCTTCTTTTTGATCTCTTCACATCAGGCTTCCAAAGTTCAGAATACTCACCCTGCAGCCTCTCTTCCACAGCTTCCTCATATAAATTGTTTGGTAACTCTGGACTTTAAATTTATGGTGCTATGCAATTTTGTATACAGAGATTTCAGCTGCTTTTTTAAGATTTTCTGTTTCTGGTTCACATTTTCAGTTCACTTCTTTACCCTTTGGTTTGTCTACAGCTCACAGGTTAGTGACACAATGTCTGGGACTAGAAATTGCGTTTTTTGGTTACAAGGCATTTACATATTTGTCTACTTGGACAGCTGCCTTATTTTTGCAGACTTTATTCAAAACTGTCAAGAATGTCTCCTTTTTGTCAGAAATCTGCTTAAGAACCTAGGTTTTCAACTCAACCTGGAGAAGTCCTCTATCATTCCTTCCCATGTAATACATATTCTAGGATGCCTTCACAAATGATGGCTTTCCTACTTCAGGAAAAAGTAACCTTTTACCAAGAATTGTTTGTTCATTTTTTTAATGTAGCCTGTTGCTACAGCAAGGGAATTCTTCAGGATTTGGTGATATATGGCTTCTACAATTATCATTATTTCTCTAGCCAGACTACATACAGGAAAAAATCAGTGGTTTCTCAAATTAGTATGGATCCATCACCAGCATCCTGTATCTTTTCAAATCCCTGCACAGAACATTATCAAGAAGGAACTTGACTGGTGGATAGACCAACTGCTTCTGAATACAGGTGTTACAATTTCCCCTTGAGTCACTTCCCATTTGGTAACTACGGATCTCTCAGATCTTGTCTGGGGTGCTGCATCCAAGTGATTCAATGTACAAGGTCTTTGGGATCATCATTTCAGAAGGAAGCCCACACCCACAGACTCAAAAACATGTTTTTTTCATCATGGTTTGGTGTTTCCTACATTTTAACATAATTCTGGGACTATTTAGAACTTTTTAGATATTTGTATACACAATTTCTGACTTTGACCACATGGGGTCTGGCATCTTGAAATAATTCTGACAGTTTAGTTTGCCTCTAGGTATCCTAGAATGCATTGTTTGACTCCAAAAAATTGCATCAGATCTGCCACATTTTCCTTAAAGCTCCTGTCAGTGCACTGATTTTACATGCATTCACTGCTGTGTTATAGTCACCTACTTTTGGTTATATTTTGTCCTTTTTCAATGACTACTTCAAACACAAGCAGTGCAAATGCTACAGAACAGAACTGAAAAGTGCATTTTATTGCTCTTTCTTCTTAGAAATGCTAACTTGATTTCTTTTGTGAAGGCTGAAATCTAGTTCTTCAAGGTATCTCCCCTCCCCCTTCACACCTACCTTCCCTAGCTGTCAAAGAGCTAAGGGTAATTTGACCCATTATCTGCATGTGATTGACAGCTCACAGCAGGTGACCAGACTAATGTACTGTTTTCTTGTCAGCCTTTCCTTCCTTACAGTGGGAGACTTTTTTGTTGCACTCCTGTCAAATTTAGAACCAAGCTCCATAGCACTGGTATAATCAGTGTTTTGCAAAGCATCAAACTCCCACTTATTTTTCCTTCCTGTTTGGTTAAATAGCTAAAAATGATGCACTATAAACACAAAATATTTCACAGACTTGCATGACAGCACCCACATGCTTTTTTTAAGTGGTAATTTAAGAAAGTTATGGTATTGCATACTTCTTGTAATCTGATGTAGTGTTGTCGATTAATCGTGACAGACATCTGCTTCTTATGTAAAAACATACAATTAATGTCTACACATGGTCATTGCAAATTTATGCTCTTAGATTTTGCAGCTGTTACTGTGCTTCTGTCTGCACTTTGTCACATACTGGTAGAGCTCTTCAGAAAAGTGAGATTATAGTTTGACATTTTTGCTAGGTTAAGAGTGGGCTGGGCAAGGCAGCTCTGACATCACAATGTGGGAGGTCCACTGGCTCTTCTATACAGCATGCAAATCAGGCAGGGATTACATCAATTTGGGTGAGGAAACTTCCCGGTAGCTAGAGCCAGAGCTCTGGCAGATGTGACATCATCATTTCAGAGCCAGCTAGAGGTTTTTCAACTTGGCTTTCAAAGTGAAAGTAAAACAGTACGGAAAGGTAGGAAGCCTAACAGGGAAAACAGTTGAGTGGATTAGATTTTAAAGCTGCATGGGTGATTTTACGAGACTGTATCAATGAACAGGGACTAAAGTAGACAGCAGGTTGAGCAATCGGCTTTAATATCCCATTGTTGTCCTACATCAGACAAATGATGGCATTGATAAATGCAGTGAAAACCCTGAACCATCTGTGAACTCCAGAACCTCTTCTGGCAATCACAGTCAACATCATTGTCATGTGGTACATAAACAAACAAGAAGGTAACCAGACTGTACCTTCTGTGCAGGTTAGCCATAATACCCTTGGAACTGGCAATTTAGCACTGTCTATCTGTATAGGCTAAACAGTAATAAAAATAAAAAAATGAGCCACCAAGGCAGCATTTGCATGAAACACTAGTTTATTTAACATTAAACACTGTCAAAGTAAAACCAACTAAGCGCTTTCGCCAAGAAACATGAATTGGCTTCATCAGGGTCACTCAATTATGATGCAACTTCCTTTATATACTCTAATTAGTTAAGCAACTATTAATGATTTTGCTTGCATCAGTGAAATTACCCTTACTAAACTTAAAGCCATACTTCCCCTTGTAATGTACACAATAGCATGCTGTAAACTACAATAATAAGTACATTCAAGATAAAAATATTAGTAATAGTACTAATAATGAACATAATAATATAAAACATACTTCAAAAATAAACTTAAAAATTCAAAACATAGTTGATCTGTTTGTTGCAGTCAGATAAGTGTTTTCACAGTACACTTAAAAAACTAAACCTCTGCTGCTCTTTGCTTCACAAAGGGAGCTATTGAACAATAATCGTTTAAACCTAGCTTACAACAGGCATTTAGTCTCAGTTGCCATTTAGTTTCTCTGGCTTCTAATTCTAAAGAATATTCTTGAAAGTGTCAACAGAAAGAACAAGCTGCTTGTTAACATTAAGATCACACTTACCTTCATAGGTACTTTTGATGATGATACTAAGAACTGGTCACTAGTCATGCTTGATACCAGTCATCCTCTTTGAGTCGTGTCCACTGCTTGCAGTTTGGAGAGTGCAGATTTAAGGGAGTCTTAGAAGGCCTGGCTACTGTGCACAGACTGCCACCTGTGGTGGAAACCCAGTACTCTCACATGTGCTATCGCAAAGTATCCCCAGCACATGTAAGAACATAGCATGGTCATCATCTTCTTTCGGCTGTTCCCGTTAGGGGTCACCACAGCGGATCATCTGTTTCCATTTCTTCCTGCCCTCTGCATCTTGCTCTGCCACACCAACCACCTGCATATCCTCTCTCACTACATCCATAAACCTTATCTTAGGCCTTCCTCTTTTCCTGTTACCTGGTAGCTTCATCCTTAGCATCTTTTCCCAATATACTCAGCATCCCTCCTCAGCACATGTCCAAACCAACATAGCATGGTGCTGTCACAAAATAACCCCAGCGTTCAAGAAAATCCCTCATGTTATGAAGCAGATGTTTATTGCCTTGCTATTTTATACCATGTGAGTTCCTTGCCATACCCAACCTCTCATTCCAAGGTCAGAAACAGCTGACTGCATAAAACAACATAAGACGCATGCCTGTAATGATGTGGGGAGTATAATGCTGCTCTAACTTTCAGAGTCTTCATGACTGTACTCTGTGATCATGTATATTATTTGTCATTTTGTTCTAGAAATAAGCCATCAGAAAAGAATTGAGTTACACACCTAAAAAAACAGTGTGAGATAGATTTAACAGGTAATTGAGCACCGGTGGTTCAGTCAGATAATGAACACTGATTGCAGAACAGTCTTTTCACAGTATGAGATAATATAGTTAGTACCAGGGACAACAGCACTTTGAAGTAACCAGGACTAAAGGGTATGCAGGTGGAGTGATGACTCTCAGTTTTGTTTAATCATGCAGATATACACTGAGGTGTATCTGAAAATCACTTAGAGCACATGGGGAGAGCTCCATTTCACAGACACCACTATGATACTGTGTAAGTCATACTGTAGTCTTCAGATTATATGCAACATGACAATTATCCAAGAGTTTTCATCTGACATTTGTATTGAAACATATTCACAGATTGTCATAAATTCTCTTACCAGCTGCCAAAAATCTCACCAGCACAGAGACTACATAGTTTTCATACAAATGTAGCTCTTCCAGTGATGGGTGGGGGGTTGACAGTATCTGTGGCGTGTCAAGTCTTGTGGTGTGAGCTTATGTCTTGCTGCTTATTTTACTTTATGTATGTATGTATGTATGTATTTCAATCTGATAATAAGGTGAATGAGTGAAGTAGTTAGCTGGCCCTTTTGTTCATCCACAATCCAGGATAGGATATATATATATATATATATATATATATATATATATATATATATATATATATATATATACACATATGATCGATATTCCTATTCCGAAAAACCAACATCCTGAATTAGCACCAGTTACCTACCTGTAAACACAGTAAAACTGTGTTATGCAGGGAGGGCAAGCCCCCCTTACCCCCCACACCCCCTGCTACTTAAATATTCTAACTTCTGGATCACACTACAGTACAGGAAAGGGGAATCTCCCAGTCCTGCACTGTAGTGGAATCTCCGCTATCATTTGTCGGCCTTTCAAACGTTCGCTCATATGGTGTCGGCCATATGAGTTTCAAACATTTGAAAGTTCAAACAAATGAAAGCCTCCCATGTATATATATATATATATATATGTATATATATATATATATATATATATATATATATATATATATATACATATATATATATAGAGAGAGACTATAAACAATTAGAAGATTACTTACAACAGCCATCTGCAAGTACAATTACAACAAAAGCAGTACAAAGGTTGCTCTTTACAATGACAAAGTAACAATTACACAGAAAGAGATATTTTGCTCGTTACATGTTTTTTATTTATCCTTTGTTGATCAGGTTAGTCCCACTTGGCTAGTGGCCACTTTTCAGGGGAGACCAGAGGTAGTATTTATACTACTAGGAGAAATTTTACCTCCGTGTCACGGAACTTCCCCTGTTCTTTTCTATAGATGCTGTGGGATCTTTTAATTCCACCTGGGCTACCACCAACTCAGGCAGATAGGACCTAAGTTTAACTTCTCATTCGATCGATGCCACACTCAGGAATGCAATGGTCCTAATGCTGCACTGCAATGTCTACAATCCAGTCACAAGTGTCAAAACAGCCCACGGCCTTGGTCTTCCAGCACCAAAGGTAAGTTTGTACCTATTGTGCCATTGACATTGTAAATAAAGGTAGCTCTCAAGGGATTTGAACCCATGCTTTTTTTAGTGATCTTATCTGTAACAATGCATTATTAAACTGAGCCACAGAAACACCCATTACTTCTACATCAGTAGGGCACTTCCAGTTCATAATAAAAGTTAACATTGTAGTTAAATGGCAGTGCATACTGTTCACTTCACTTTGCAAGCACACTGTAATAGTAGTAGGGGGTAGCAACAAAGGCAGTTAGTTATTCACTGTCACAAAAGCAGGTGCAGACAGCCACATTAGTGAGGTACTGTTTGGATTTAAGTATTTACAAAGTAGACTGGTCTCTCACTTAAGCTGGTAGATTATTCCAAATGGATGGACTAACATTAGACAGAGGGCCATTTCTCCCTCTGTGGTTTAAACTAGGGTCTGATGAGGAAGAGTATATCCCCAAGCTTATCCCTGAATGTGTAACTTTGACTAATTTGGAGCTTAGAACACATTGGTGGGCAGTGTCCCTATTTGAATATTTTGAACAGTTGTAAGCTAAAAAGGATTTTCTGTAAGGATGACAGGCAGTCAGCTGAAGCCTGTAACTAAGTTGCAGTGGTGTGCGCATAAGCTTTATGTATCATGTTGTCAGATTGAATCTTTGTGATCTGTGATGACACTTTTGCTCTATGGCATGATTTGCTCATTGTTTATGAGGAATTAAAATCCAGACTGGTGCAGTAACAGTGTTATTGCCTGCACTCAGGTTTGCCACACCAACCACACTGTCTGGGCTTATGGTTTCAGGCATTGCTCTTTGTGAGGTAGTACAACCTCATATTCTCTTTCTTCACCATGATGAGTCCCCAGTTTTGCATTTGATGAAAGCTTTTGCTGTGACGGCATAGCCTGTCTTGAAATCAGGGTCCAGCTGAGGCAGTGACTACTTCCTAATGTAAGCTGGCTACTTATTCAGTCTCCCAGTACTCCTGATGCTCCATAACAGATGATGCTAGAGCAGGTCATGTTATGGACTAGAGCGAGAATCACTCAGCCTATCTGCCTGAGCTAAACTAGCAGTCCAAGTAGCTGCTGCTTTGCTGTGTTCTCTAAAAGGTTGCAGACCTTGAATATTCTTACTGAGGGTCAGTATGTATAGTATATCATCTAGTCCATGTCATGCTCTTGCCAGATGGCACGGTATGTGATATAGTCACACCAGCTTAAGAAAGTGTGACAAAGGAGGATTTAAGGTTAGAGCTGTAGAGATAACTGCCTCTCACACCTAGATCCAGCATGCCTAGCTGATAGTTGGAACTTTTTTAGGTATTAGGAATGTCTTTGGTATGTGCGCTTTCATAATTGCACTATTGCTGATGCATGCTGGAGCATGAAGGAATACTTAATGTGAATTTGACATCACTTTATAATACCAGTTTTGTGATGCTAAGCAGGAACAAACAGCTGACATTTTGCAGTGACATTTTTTTAAGCCTGACTGCAGTGTTCTGAATAAAAGGGAGAGTAGATATGTCTGAACAGGTTCATGACGTTTTAAGAATAACTATTTGGAAATGTTTTCTTTTTAAACTTTAATGATAGATTACAACATGGGTGGGCATTATTAACAACCAAAAAATAAAAAAAATAAATATATATATATATATATATATATATATATATATATATATCAATCAGAAAGTTGGTTGTATAGTAACATACTATTGGAATGCAGCACAGCTTGTAGCTGTGTAATCTGCATGAAGCCACTGGTTCTCCTGAGGAAATCTAGAGCAGAGAAAGGCTACCAAGTCAAGCGTAGAAAAGTAAACGTTAAGATTGACATCTGGAAATCCACCTTTTCTTCTAGTTGCTAGTAAGTAAAACACTTTCTGATTTTAAGAAAGCAACTTCTTGCATGTTATGTAACTAAAATATTTCTGGCTGAGATTTAATTTGTGTGCAAATTAAATCTCAAAGCAGTTTATGGCATGCCACTGAAAAAATTTGATTCAACTTCTTGATGAGTACAAGTTCTGTTTTAACCTTAAAGGTTTACAAAAGTATACCAACATGAAAGGGCGAAACAGGGAACCACTGGTATATGTTGGAGCTATGTTACAGCACTGGCTCTAACTGGTCTAGCAGTAACAGTTCTCACATGTAAAACACGTGCAAGCTGGAGTCAGATTTTTTAGACTGGTGGAGTCAAATAATACAGCACATAAATCTACTTTCTTTGTCAAATACTGTGTTGGTCACTGAAGTCATAATCAAAACACAGGTATTTGCATTATTTCCATCAGTGACTTTGGCTGTATCCAAACTAATACAGGACTTTTCAAAAAAATATGCAATATATTGATAGACTGCTGATCATAACACATCATTACAATTTGAGAACTGTTGTAACTAACGTAGATATTGACAGGGTATTCAGAAAGAAGCATAATGAAGCCACACTGCAGTAAATAGTGGTTAGTTGCATGTGATCCAGTGGGGATTAGGTACACATGAGTGCCAAAAGAGCAGTCATGCTGGGAATATTGCCACATAATGAATCTTTGCAGTCACAAAAATGGTACTAACCATGCAACAGAACTAACTGCACTATGAGTGACCATGGAAACTGAGACAACAGCATGAACCTAATGCTATTCACATGTGCATCGAAATGCCCCATAGCTACAGCACAGGCACAGTTGTACAAGGGCTCCACAGCAAACTCTCATTTAAGTTTATTGTATAAATGGGAAAGAAATGGGGTGATAGAACAGCCAGAAAGGGGGAAGAGCAAGTAGAGGAACAAATGGTAAGACAGAGGTAAGGGAAGGGTGCTATTTTTTTTTGACAACTGCCAATTTTTTTTTTTTTTATTTTCTGTAGAAGGATAGAGTGAGGAGGTAGCATGGGAAGACATGGGTAGGAGGCAGGGTATAGGTAAGAAAGTAGGTGCAGACAGACAGACATATAATGGTGACAAAAAACTGACAGAAGAAATAATAACACATGATGGACCGCAATGGAGAGGTGAAGACTGACAGAGGGTGGACAACTGGTGGTAATGATGAGGACTGGACTGCAAATAGGGATGAAAAATTACATGAAAGGGTGCAGAAACACAATGATGGAGGATAGGAAGGCCTGACAAGCCAGTTCAGAGGGGACCTCCTCAAAACGTCAATCACCTCATGGCTGACATCATGAGAGGTGCTGCATCTCTGGTGGCCTGATAGTTGAGGCCGGCCAGCCAGCTATGCAACTGCACCAGCAATGGGAGGAGGTACTCAGAATGACAATACAGGCAATTTTGCTTGTTCCTTACCAGCCATTGAACCACCATGTTGGGTGGCCTAGGAGGACCAATCAATGCCACTCTTTGATGAGATCATTATTCCTCACCTTCAAACTGGAGATGCACCAACAGAGGCCACTGGAAAGCTCACCAGGTCATCTTGTTTACATTCCTCAGGGTGGCATTTCCCTGAAGAAATGCAGGCTTGGGGACTGCTGGGTACTGAGCATTTGCTCTCTGCTTGGTACATCACCTCACCTCTGCTTGTACCACAGTTAATCCTGCAGAAAAAGGAAATGAAATGGAGAAAAACAAAGCAACATAATAAAAAAGGAAAAATAAGCAAAAAAGTACTTTGATGTAAATAATCAGTGATATGTGCTGCAGTTTATTAAAATGATACCTAAAGTGGAGAAAAACAACCAAAATACAACACACTACAAAGGCAATGGAATACCAAAACTAAAACAAATTAAAACACAAGTACATGTGATGATAGGAGGTACTGCCAGCCATGCCAGGGGAAGTAGGGCAGTGGATGTGTAACATATGCCAGCACAGCTAGCTGGAATTTTGTAAATAATTATATGTCATTTGAATATGAAACTGATTTGTACAAATGATTGTGCTGAAAATGTATTTGTGAGGTATGCTTGTGCTGAAATGTGACAACAGTGTGCCCTGTTGGGAGGAAAAGAAATGTACATGTATTATTGTAACTGAATTAAATGCATACATTGTAGCAACATATACTGGAAGAGAAGAGTTCAATCCACCTGACTTTGATAAATATTCTTGAAATTAAATTAATTTATGGGTTAAGCCATAAAGATCAAGTCCAAGGTACCCATTAAAGATACAACCAGTATCTACAGTCGGGGGAGACAATAACGTAAAGTTTAATAAGTGGATGGTTTGGTGAGTTACAGGGACTGTCTATTAAACGGGAGTGGAAGCACGAATAAGCTGCTTCAATTGGATCGGTTGCTGGTTGTATCTTTCCTGAGTACCTTGGACTTGGTTTTAGTGAAACTTTGGGTGTTTATGCCATTTCTTTGTGGATTATAAGCCATAAAGATGTTATCCCACAGTTTTGAATGGAGCCAGAGACGCAGTCCCTGTACTAGAGAATAGGTTGTATGTCCTGTATGAGAAGTGGAATGGTTTTATGGTTTTATGACCTCCAGCAGCTGCACCACATCTGAGCAATGCTCTATGTGTATTATAGCACATAGGTGCTAGAATTCTTACAGCTTCTAGTGTTGGTGATAGCATGGGAAACAGAATCAGATGACGATGTATGTGATGTCATTCTGTACAGAAATAATGTTTTAATATTAGAGGAGACTGAAGTCTCAGCAGCATTCTGTATTCTTTCTTGGATCTGACAAGGACCACTCACCATCTTGCCTTACTCTCTTCAGAAAATAGAAATAGTAATTCTTTTAGTCAATCAGGAATAGATAGCGAGACTAGCAAAATACTGTTTTTCTATATGTGAAACTTTCCATTGGTGTTATTTTTAATACTTCCTGTGACTGAAACTCTGGTGTTTACTGTAAATAGATATTTATTATTTTCATGTTCTTTTATTATTTTTTATTGAATATATTTAAACTTTTCATAGGGGCTGATCCTTTTTAAAAATATTAAAATTTTGAGAATATTTGCACATATTTATTTGGTGATAGCTCTAACCACTCCTGAAAGCATGGCTGTTTGGTCAACATTACCATATGTATTCATATTTAATTTCACTCAGTGTAATTGGATACCCATTTAAGAGCCTTATAGTAACTGACTGGTGGCAGTGAAACTACCTTATAGTCTGGACAGAAGGTGGCATAGCTAGTAAATCTGTACCAGCCTTTCCCAGGTGTGTGTGTGTGTGTGTGTGTGTGTGTGTGTGTGTGTGTGTGTGTGTGTGTGTGTGTGTGTGTGTGTGTGCAAATTAAATCTCAGTGTGTGTGTTCCAGCTACTTGGAGCAGGGACATGAAACACTGGTTTCACAGAGAAGGTGCTGGAGGACTTGGCTTGGACACTCAGCAGAGGACCTAACCAGAGGGGAGTCTTATTGTAGACCTAGATGGAAACAGAAACACACAGACTCCATGCTGAGTGTGTGCCCTATGTGCTCTTAAGGGAAATTGTGCTTAGTGCAGAGAGGTCTGCATCTAGAAATACTGAGTATTTGTATTCCAAGTGAAAGTCCCTCTCCAGTGTCAGTGGTGAGGATTCAGGCTCCTTGATTACTAGCCCAGAGTGGGGATGTCACACATTTCAGATGTAGGTGGTACAGCTTAGTACACTATTACAGTACCTCAATGAATAAAATAACTACAAAGCCAAAGAGTGACAATGGCGGTATTAAAAATGCTTAGTGATCTGATACACTGTTATATTACACTGTTACATTAATGACAGCAATATACACCTATGTCACCACCTGGAGAACCTAACCTACCTCCTGTAGAAGGTCCTATTTCTCTTGATCTCCTGTGGCAATGGAAAGGATAAAACAAACAGTAATGAGCACAGCACATCCCAAACAAAAGAAATCATTGCAGCTATAAGTGCTAGGCCTTCTATACAGTCAATGCAAAAACAGGATTGCTTACAATACTCTAGTGTCTATCTCTTCTTCCCACTGGCAGAGAAGGTCTGTGTGACACTTGTTCAGGTCATTAAGCTCATGTCAAAGCTGCTTCCCGAATGGATAATACCAGTGGTACCCCTCACCACCTTTCCAAGCTTGTGACAGGCATTCCCTTTACAAAGAGGGTCACTCAGAAGGTGTTCTTTTTTTTTTCAAAACAGGTTTATTGTTTTAACATATAAGAGAAATATCATAACAATTTTATACAAGTAATTAAAAATAGGTATTATTATAATATTCAACAAAACAACTAAAGTATTTACAAAGACATCCACTACAATCAGATCAATTAATTAAACTAAAATACCATGCTATTGAAATTAAATTTTTTTAACAAATTTTGTAAATTATCCCATACAATATAATAAGATGTTTTTCTATTTGTTCTTGTCCTAATTGTGTTTATTTTCATATGGCACACTATATTCATAACATTTTTAAATTCATTGAATGAAGGAGGTGTATCTGAAATCCAATTTCTAGTTATTATTTTCCTAGCCACTGATAGAATAGACCATAACAAGGGAAGCTTAACCTTTTTAACACTTTGAGGTACAGGTGTGTTGAATAATATAAGAGATTTAGAAATAATGAAATTATCTGTAAAAAGAGCCTGCAAAATTCATTAATTGACTTCCAGTATTCTTTCAATTTTATACAGTCATAAAACATATGAGCCCAGTCAGCATTAATTTCTACATTACATCTCTTACATAAATTATCTTTATTATTTATTTTATTCATCATCAAAGGTGTATAAAAAGATCTGTGTAAAAATTTCCATGTATAAAGTCTCCAGACAATGGAAGACGTAGTTCTATAAGCAGATTCCAATATATATTGTTTATCTTGTTGATTTGGTGGGTCGCCATTAATAGAAGTGAAATAATTCCAGTATGAATCTACACTGTAAAAAGTTTCTTGTCTGATAATTTTATGTATGTATGAAAGTTTACCTTTATCAGAAACTTTATGTTGTAAATTTAATATCAAGTAATCAATCAGTGTTGGAATAGATTCTTTAACTGTTATAGACATTAGATCTATTTTATTAATGAGATGTTGTCTAAAGGTCTGAACCTCTAACCAGCAAGTTTCTCTTAGATCAAATTCTTGTTTTAAGAAATCTAGATTTTTAACTTTATTATCAGATATCAACTGATACCAGTACTTTAGATCATTATCTATAGCTAAATGAGTTCCTTCAGAAGTAGATGACAAAAGCATACCCTGAGTATACATTATAGCGAATACAATAAAATTCCATTCCCTATACTTAGGGTGCATGAATATAAAGTTACGATAACTAATAATAACATTTAATGGGTAACAAACCATATGTTTAGGTGTAATAGGTGAAGTACAAAATTCCTTTAGTAACCATAACATGGAGTTATTTACAATCATATTTTTATGTGTTAAGGAGATTTTCATGAAGTGCATACTAATTAGCTCCCAATAATCTTTCCATTTTGTGACATATGACTGATCTATTAATAAAGTAATAACTTTTACAATAGAAGAGATAGTATATAAATTAAAGTCTGGAAAAGAAATACCCCCTTGAGACCAGCAATTAGTATGTTTCTTTAATGCAATCCTAGGTCTATTAGGTGCCCATAGGAAATTTAACATTAGTGTATTCAGTTTCTTGATAATTATTTTTGTAGGTGGAAGTATTATTGATTGTATTAAGTATAAAATCTTGGGGAATATTATCATTTTAATAATTGTAAGTCTCTCCTCCATAGTAAAAACATATTATTCCAGGTATTAAAAGATTTTGTATATTAAGAAAACAGGTATTATAATTATTATATATAATAGATTTAATATCTTTAGATAGTATTATACCTAAATAAGTTATCTGACCTGAATTGGGTACATATTTAGTAAAATCACTAATGAAAATATTTTTTCGTGTATATATATGTAGTATTTTAGTTTTTTCTTCATTGAATATTAAACCAGAAATACTTTTAAAATTCATCATGTTATCAAATAGAGACTGCATAGAAGAATTAGATCCTGCTGATGTAATTAGAACATCATCTGCAAAAAGTTGAATTTTGGATGTTGTATTTTCATCTATTTCAAAACCCTCTATGTCAGTACTGTTTCTGATCAAATTAGCCCAAGGCTCCATTACTAAAGTGAATAATAGTGGAGAAAGTGGACATCCTTGTTTTGTACCTTTAAGAATGGGTATTTTTTGTGAAACATATGTTCCTACCTTAATATAAGCCAATGTTCCTTTGTATAAATGCTCAATTAGATTTACAAATACATCTGAGAAGTTTGTGCACTTCATTAAGGTAAACAGATAGTCCCAACTTACTGAATCAAATGCTGAACTTATATCAAGAGTAATAAGTGTTAAATCTTTCTTTTTCCTATTTGCAAAATCTATTAATGTCAAAGTTCTTCTTATATTATCAAAAGTATTTCTATTTACAATGAAGCCTGTCTGATCTATATCTATAATGC